>NW_015393828.1:3627-8782 GCF_001527695.2 Protobothrops mucrosquamatus | reverse complement strand
TATTAAATTTATTGGCTATCCATCTTACCAGGGCAATTTTATCATAGTTATCATAGCTGAACCAACTGTAACTGTGGCACAAAAAGCCAACTGGATTAGGGATCAGATTCTCAGAGATTGTGAAATGAGTTCAAGTTAAACTCTATTGCACAGTGATTGTCTGGGCTGCAAAATTCAGACCTGACACCAGATGGCGCCAAGAGATATGGAAATCCTTGTCTCTTTCCTGCCACCTTGTGGTGGACCCGTCATGTACAGCTCAGATATTATAGTTCTGGAATCATCCTAGAAACCACTCCGCTTGTTTCCTCTCCCTGTTCCCATATTTAAGTAGGATTTCAAAAAGGAGGGAAATGGACAAGAAGGGAAAACCCAAAGCGGAGAGAAGGAAAAAAGAAAGGCGTCAGGCAGGGCGATGCTCAACAGCTAATCAGAGCTGTTCCTGTGTGCAAATTGCGCACGGCTGAGCAAGTGAACATGACGGCACTTAACACAACTCAAAGAATGCAAGATAAAAAAAAAATGCATTTGTTGTGGCACATGTCTGACTGAAGAATTTTGGGAGTTGAAGTCCAAAAATCTTAAAAGTTGCCAAAGTTGGACACCCCTGATCTACATCTAATTACCTGGAAGCAATTAAATGCCACTCAGTTGGAAGATTTTTGGACAGAACTAATGCAATGAGTAGAAGGAAGAACCACAACTAGGGGGCGGTCAAAAAAAAAAGTCAAAAGGTCCACCAGGATGGCACAATTGCAGCTTTGTCTGGTTTGAAGGTGTGTCATACAGGTAGTCCTCCACTTACAACCACAATGGAGCCAAAACCTTCTGTTCTTAAATGAGACAGTTGTTAAGTGACCTTTGCCCCATTTTACGATCTACCTTTCCACAGTTGTTAAGTGAATCACTGCAGTTAATTAGTAACTCGGTTGTTAAGTGAATCTGGCTTCCCCCATTGACTGCTCGTCAGAAGGTCGTAAAATGGGATCAGGTGACCCCGGGACACTGCAACGGTCATAAGTATGAACCGGTTGCCAAGCTGGTCTGAATTTTGATCCCATGATCACAGGGGCGGCTACAAAGGTCGTAAGTGTGAAAAACGGTCGTAAGTCACTTTCTTTCAGTGCCGTTGTTTGAACGGTCGCTAAATGAACTGTTGCAAGTCGAGGACTACCTGGATTGAGAGGGGTGATCACAGCAGCATTACTACCATCTTGACATTTTGAGTCGCACCCTGTGGATAATCCCTGATCAGATCAAAGACCTGGGTTCAAAACTGCTGGTCTTTTGATCGACTTGCCGTGGCAAACCAATAACTGGAGAAGACTTTCAGTGCTTGCTGCTGGGGTTCCAGTACTGGTGGACCTTGACTTTACTTAGTGACAGACTTCCCAAAAGCTGCTTTACAACCCAGTTTTGAAATTCCAACATCATCTCCCCCCCCCCCCCCGACAGTCACATGATTGCATTTCAGGCAACTGGCCCACATTTATAGCCATTTGTAGTGGTCAGGTGCCCGTGATTTAGAATAGAATAGAGCTGGAAGGGACCTTGGAGGTCTTCCAATCCAGCCCCCTGCTCAAGCAGGAGAACCTATACCAAGGGTAGGCAACCTTGGCTCTTTTATGACTGGTGGACTTCAACTCCCAGAATTCCTGAGCCAGCATGACTCAGCTTGGAAACCTCTCCCTTTCCCCTCAGCATGGCTGGCTCAGGAATTCTGGGAGTTGAAGTCCACCAATCATAAAAGAGCCAAGGTTGCCTACCCCTGGCCTAAGTCCTCCTGTTCTAAGCGGTGAGCCTCCTAGACCAGGGGTAGGCAACCTTGGCTCTTTTATGACTGGTGGACTTCAACTCCCAGAATTCCTGAGCCAGCATGACTCAGCTTGGAAACCTCTCCCTTTCCCCTCAGCATGGCTGGCTGAGGAATTCTGGGAATTGAAGTCCACAAGTCATAAAGGGACCAAGTTTGAAAGACCCCTGTCGTAACTGACAGAGATTTGGTTTGATCGCTTTGTAAACTGTGAGTCTGTATTCACTGTATTGTACAAGTAGAACTTAAAAGGCATGATTTGAACCCATGTCCATGCAGGAATTATGGCTGGTGGCGCAGGCCATATGAAGCCATCAATCCTGGCTTGTGAACCACTGTGGCCGGATGCACGCAAAACACTAAGCCAGACTCAAACAGACCAGAGAGAAAAGGTCGCACAGTGTGGAAAGCCAATTTAGAACATCTCCTGAGCATCAAAAAGATTTATGCTTAGCCGCTGCTGGACTGTGGCTCATTAGCACTAGATCAGGGTGGACCTCACTTGATGTGTGGACTTCGACTCCCAGAATTCCATTCGAAGTCCATCTATATCAGCGGTTCTCAACCTATGGGTCGCGACCCCATTTGGGGTCGATCGACCATTTCACGGGGGTCGCCAAGCAAGGCTGTCCGCCATTTTTTTTTCTCCTTTTCCGGCAGGTGCCTTACTCCCTTGAGCTGGGCCAGCTGGTGGTCGGCCTGCTCCGTCTCTGCCACTTGCCAGCTACGCCTCGGCCGGCGCAGGGGGCGGAACCACACATGCGTGGCACTCCCGGGCAGGGAAAGTCCTCGACTTACGACCAGTTGGGTAGTCCCCGACTTATGAGCAGTTTAGTCCTCGACTTACGACCGGTTTAGTCCTCGACTTACGATCGGTTTAGTCCTCGACTTACGACCGGTTTAGTCCTCGACTTACGACCAGTTGGGGGTCGCGGCATTAAAAAGGTTGAGAACCACTGATCTATATTAAATAGGGCTGGACTTCAACTCCCAGAATTCCATTTGAAGTCTGTATACCTTAAATTGGGGTGGACCTCAACTCCCAGAATCCCATTTGAAGTCCATCTATCTTAAATTGGGCTGGACTCCGACTCCCACAATTCCATTTGAAGTCCATCTATCTCGGGGGGGGGGGGGAAACCTTGGCTCTTCTATGGCCCGTGGACTTCAACTCCCAGAATTTCCTGAGTCAGCATGGCTGGTTCAGGAATTCTGGGTATTGAAGTCCATAAGTCATAAAAGAGCCAAGGTTCCCCACCCCTGAATTCTATCTTAAATAAATTGGGCTGGACTCCGATTCCCAGAATTCCATTTGAAGTCCGTATACCTTAAATTGGGCTGGACATCCCAATTCAGTTTGAAGTCCAGCCATCTTCGAATTGCTGAAGTTTTGAAAAAGACCGCACTGTTTGTTTTACCGTAGTTTACTGAATAAACCATGACAAGCTGGGCTCACACGGTGCACTGAGTCCCAAAATGCAAGCAACCCAAGGTGTCCCTAGTGCGTTGTGCGTTGAACCAAGTTAGTGCGTTGCACCAAGGGGGAAAATCACTAGATTTGCAAGTGACCCGCTGAATCTCGCTGATCCGCCTCCCCCAACCTTTTTCTCTCCCCCCCCTTTGAACTCTAAACTTCTTAAGAGAAATATTTTTGGAAAGGGGGAGCACCCGTTCTTCACTGAGAGTGGAAAGTCTGCGCGGGTGGGGGCTTTCAACAAACCCACTTCCTTCCCATGCCCCAACTCAGCAGCGAAGCCTTGAAAAGAGGCTTTGGGGTCAATGAGGTTCTTGACCCTTTACTTCCGAGGAAGCCCATTGAACGGGATTTCCGAGGCTGAAGCGGGCGGGCTCTCACAACTACAACGGCCATTTATTTTATTTTATTTTTATTTTGTTTCTGATGCTCTCTCTCTCTCTCTCTCTCTCTCTCTCTCTCTCTCTCTCTCTCTCTCTCTCTCTCTCTCTCTCTCTCTCTCTCGCCTGCACGTTCACCTGCATTCCCACAACACGTTCCCCCCCCCCATTTCTGGAATTGAAGGCTTGGCGGGTTCCCGCGGCAGACTTGAGTTCTACATTAATTCAGTCGGCTGGTTTCCTACAAGAGGCTAAATCCAGAAACAAACACTGAATCTAGGATTAGAACTAATCCAGTTTAGCTCTTGGGGAACTAGAGCCAATGTGGTCTAAGAGATTATTATTATTATTTTTTATTATTTTTTATTATTTTTTATTATTATTATTATTATTATTATTATTATTATTATTATTATTATTATTATCAGGCAAGAAACCAGAGACGGTGAATTCTAGTCCTGCCTTAGGCATGAACCAAAGCCTTTTTGGGTGACTTTGGGCCAATCACCAGGAGACTGCGAGTTCTAGTCCTGCCTTAGGCACGAAAGCCAGTAGAGTGACTTTGGGCCAATCACCAGGAGATGGTGAGTTCTAGTCCCACTTTAAGCATGAAAGCCGGCTGGGTGACTTTGACCCAATTACTAGGTAGGAGAGGGGTGAGTTCTAGTCCCGCCTTAGCCACGAAAGCCAGCTGGGTGACTTTTGGATCAGTTCCCCTCTCTCTGTCCAACCCACCTCACAGGGTTGTCGTGGGGAAAATAGGAAAAGTATTGTGTGTGTTCTCTCTCTGTTTATTATTATTATTATTATTATTATTATTATTATTATTATTATTATTATTATTATTATTATTATTATGATGATGATGATGATGATGATGATGATGGATCATCGCACAGTCAGCCAGATGTTCAGACTGGATTTGGCATTTTTGTCTACCTATCGAGTCCTTCCCAAGGACCTGGGATAGGCAGATGTGGATGTTTGATGTTATTACAGATATCGTCGCAGGATGAAAGCAGTTCCTAGTAAGGCCGCCTTTTGCAATTGACTAATGGCGAATTTGTCAATGCCAATGGTGTTCAAGTGGTGCTCAAGTTGTTTTGGGATTGCACCCAAGACACCTATTACTATTGGTACTATTATTATTATTATTATTATTATTATTATTATTATTATTATTATTATTGTTAACTTATTATTTATTATTATATTGTTGTTGTTGAGTTATTGATACTTATTTATAAAACATAATAAAGGCGGAGTTTATATATACATCTATAAAACCAAAACTCTGCTCCGTGTTTCTCGCAAGCGCCCCCTTAGTTGTTACGTGTGAACCCGGGCAAAAACGCGGAACCCAGCCCAGGCTGCCGGCCTACCGAAGTGGGAAACGATTCAGAAGAAAGTGTGGAGGGGGCGGTCGGGGGGGGGCGGAATTTCCTCTTTAAGGACTTTCGCTGGGTTTTTTTTTTTTTTTTTTTTTTT
>NW_015393827.1:26566-31333 GCF_001527695.2 Protobothrops mucrosquamatus | reverse complement strand
ATGCCGACTCTGCAAACAGCTTAGAGAGGGCTGTAAAGCACTGTGAAGCAGTATATAACTAAGTGCTATTGCTAGTCCTATAACTTGCCTGATAACAATGTTTATATTAACTGGCAAATATGCTGCTGAATGAATTATCCCAAAGCGGGGTGGAGGTGGGCACCTTTGATTTTTCCATTCCTTTGGTGTGTTTTTTTTTCCAAAGGATGCCTGAAGTTCTAGGAAATTCAATGAGGCAAGTAAATTCTGTGATAGTAATTTAGTAAGTGAAAAAGGCTGTGAAAAATATTTTTGACTTCAGTAGCATCTGTTTTCCTGCAGTGTGAATAGGCAAATTGGAGGAGTTTGAATTATTTGCCAGGGCTAAAAAACTAGGACATGTGCATTTTTGGAGTTTCTAATTCTCAAAATTCTCTACGGTATAAAAACCATTTCCTGTTTTGTTTTATTGCACTTGGTGATGACTTTTATTCCTATTTATTTCTTCCGTGAGCAAATAGGAATCTGATCAGTTGATGCAACAAGCCACAAGATAAATACTGTAAGGAAAACAGAGGCATACATACATTATACATATACATATACATCATATACATATACATAAACTCAGAACTGTATTAGTTGGAAACATGCAGAAGAGGCCTTCATCCTGCAGTGGATAGATAATGGCTAATTGTAATGGAGTTACCATTTATAGCCTTCCTTATATTTGTACTATTATATAATTTCCACAACTCCTTACGTTTAGCATTGCATCTCATATACAGGAATTGCTACATCTGTTGAATTTCTATCTGCATTGAAACTGATAAATTTATAGAAGCCCCAAAGGCAAAAATAGGAGGCAAAATGTAACTTCTAGTTCATAGTAAGAAAGAAAAATATCTCCAGTGCCAGAAAAAAATCTTTTTCTGTTCAAAGTGTATTTACAGTTCAAAAAAATACAAACCTTTTTGTCTCCTTAATGCATTGTTCTGCTAGAATGAAATCAGCAAAACAAACAAAATGTACAATAATGATGAACTAGCAAATATATCCTGTGCAACATACCTTGAAGGATCTGGAACAGTAAAATTATAGAGGCACATACTTGACTGGCATCTATAAAATACACTTGTATTAGACTCCATCATTCTGTGGACATTGACTGTATCTCTGAGGATCGGTTACCAGACACAGGCATAAAATCACAAGTTGTATCTCTCAGGGCCTTATGAAAGTCCAGGGTTGGTTGTAGATAAGATAACCTTTATTATTATTATTATTTTTACTGTGGGCACAACGGCTCACATCAAGAATGAAATTTAGTTTGCCCGCTGTCAAAGTGAAACACACCTAAACATACTATATACAACATATGTATAAACTCACACCCCTACATATACATAACAAATAAATATTAAATACTGTCCATCTTGAATATATAACGGAAGGAGGAAGCTTGAGAGTTCACAAGGTTAATGCTGTATGGAATGAAACTATGGCTGAATATCTGAGCATTAAATACAAAGAGTGATGAAATGTAACGTAAGTCTGTATGCTTTATAGGTAAATCCTTAACAAATAACCACAATCAAGACCAGAATTTCTGTTGTTAAACAGGGCAGTTGTTAAGTGAGCCATACTCAATTCCTACCTTTTTTGCCATGGTTGAGCAAATCACTGCAGTTGTTAAGGGAATCAGGCAGTTAAGTGAATCTGGCTTCCCCCATTGATTTTGCTTGACGGAAGACAGCTGGGGAAGGTTGCAAATGGCGATCATTTGAGCCCAGGATGTCTTGCAACCATCGTAAATACATGCTGGTTGCCAGGTACCCAAATTTTGATCATGTTACAATTGACTATGACCATTGTAAATGCAAGAACTGCTTGTAAATCATTTTTCTCAGTGCTGTTGCAACTTCAAACTATCATTAAGTAAACAGTTGTAAGTGAAGAACTGTCCCCTTTTCTTCTTAATTTATGCAAATATCAAGGCCTTTGCAATAGGGCATCATTCTTTTCTGATGTAAAGGAATCTTAAAACTAAGCCTGAAGAAGACCTCTTCAGATCCAGTGCTCTACAGATATAAAAATACCTAGAGGTTTCAGGAATAATCATACTGATTTTGAAATCTGGAATTTAAAGGCAAGTATCTCAATTGTACCCAGGTGGCCCTAAATTCTTAACTATATTTAATAATCTTGTCCTAAATTCTTACAAGGTCATAGTAATGGCCAACCTATTCGTCTTTTCATGATGTACAATATTTCCTAATTAAATGTGGCTTCAAACATTTTGCATATTAAAAGTCCTATAAAAATAATGAACCTTTAGAGAGCCCCATAAAAAGGAAGATATTGTGTCTTTTCTTATGGGGATCTTTAGACTTTACTGTTGTTCTAAGGGAAACTCAAGAAGTTAGCACTATCAAATCAGTCCTATAGTTCATTGACTTCAATAGAGTACTACTGGAAGCAACTTTTCAGTTTTCATATATGTGTCTCTTCTGCCTATAGGAAAAATCACTTTACATGTACTGCCGATGTGTTCTCTGATGGAACAAAACTCAGAAAGAAACAGAATGTCATGGTTCTGACAGACAGAGATGAATAAAGCAGAACTCCAAGGCTTAAAAATTCCTCAAAGAACATGTTTATTAGTTACAAAGTATCGGCATGATCAAAAGTGAAACTAGGTCTGAAAATAATAATAATAATAAAAACAACAACAATAACAACCTTAGTTGGAAGGGATCTTAGAGGTCATCTTGGCCAGCCCCCTGTTCAGGCAGGAAACCCTATACCATTTTGGACAAATGGCTGTCCAGTCTCTTCTTAAAAACTTCCAGTGTTGGGGCATTCACCACTTCTGGAGGCAGGTTGTTCCATTGGTTAATTGTTCTAACTATCAGGAAGTTTCTCCTTAGTTCTAGGTTGCTTCTCTCCTTGATTAGTTTCCATCCATTGCTTCTTGTCCTGCCTTCAGGCGCTTTGGAGAATAGCTTGACTCCCTCTTCTTTGTGGCAGCCCCTGAGATATTGGAACACTGCTACCATGTCCCCGCTCATCCTTCTCTTCATTAAACTAGACATACCCAATTCCAGCAACCATTCCTTATATGTTTTAGCCTCCAGTCCCCTAATCATGTTTGTTGCTCTTCTCTGTACCCTTTCTAGAGTCTCAACATCTTTTTTACTTCATGGTGACCAAAACTGGATGCAGTATTCCAAGTGTGGCCTTACCAAGGCATTGTAAAGTGGTATTAATACTTCATGTGATCTTGATTCTATCCCTCTGTTAATGCAGCCCAGCACTGTATTGGCTTTTTTGGCAGCTGCAGCACACTGCTGGCTCATATTTAAGCGATTGTCCACTAGGATTCTGAGATCCCTCTCACAGTTACTACTATACTATACCTGTACATTTGGTTTTTCTTGCCTAAATGTAGAACCTTACTTTTTTCACCGTTGAATTTTATTTTGTTAGATAGCACCCAGTGTTCAAGTCTGTTCAGATCCTCCTGTATCCTAAGCCTGTCTTCTGGAGTGTTGGCTATTCCTGCCAGCTTGGTGTCGTCTGCAAATTTGATGAGTTCCCCATCTATCCCCTCATCCAAATCGTTGATGAAGATGCTGAAGAGCACTGGGCCCAGAACAGAGCCCTGGGGCACCCCACAATTACCCAATTACAAAGTATAATGTCCCACCCACTAAATTATGCAAGCAACTATGTTCCCCAGTCCCTGATCAGGG
Organism: Protobothrops mucrosquamatus; assembly: GCF_001527695.2. Lineage (NCBI taxonomy): Eukaryota > Metazoa > Chordata > Lepidosauria > Squamata > Viperidae > Protobothrops > Protobothrops mucrosquamatus. The sequence continues at coordinate 27,599 of NW_015393827.1, read as the reverse complement.
GAGCAGTAGATGACCTTGGTTCCCACAGGACAAAATATTATTTTGACTAACGAAGCACCTGGGCAACCCCCCCTCCTTCTGTTCTGTGTGGCAACCTAGAATGGGAAGAAAAAACGGCTGCAGCCACACTCATTGCAGAGTTGACACAGATATTCTGTGTATGTAAATGTATTAGCAGCAGTGTTCACAGGAGTAGGTAAAAATATCAAGATGATGGACATGAGCATACGGACATGGTACCTATCTATTATTTTTAATATTATTTATTCATTATCATCCAATCTACCCTGAAAGAGACAACTTTTTAGCAGAACATTTTGGGGATGATGCGAGGGTTACATTGTGAGGAATGGTGATACAGACTCAGTGGGCAGAGCTGTGATTCTGTTTTTCTCTATTTTTAACATTCTTGACGTTGTTAAAGAGTGTTGGAAAATTTATTTTCTTGGCTTTAGATGTATTAAACAGCTTTAAACATATATTTCTATTTTCATATGTACCTTGCCTTTGCATGTAACTTTGAGGATGTAAACTGCCCATCCCATCTCTTCTTAAAGCTGGCCCACTCTCTGTGGGACCGATGTGAACTACTTGTTCTCTCAGTAGGTAGAAAGGATTGAAGATCAACCTGTGGAGAAAAACCCACTTCCCTTTGTATTGAGTTTTGCTTTATTTGTATTCTAATCTTGTTCTTGTAATATTTGTGACAGTCTGATACCATCCACATTTAATTGCCCTTGTTTTCCCCATCTCTGTTTATTTTTATGCCAGGAAAATTTTCTCCATCTTTGGGCCATGCCATCACGAATAGTGTAGGAATTGGGACAATTGTAAAAGGAAAGATGGTAACCTTATCTGGTTATTCTTGGATTGCATGGAAATATGCCATGTAAAGATGTTCATTAATGAGTGTATTCCCACTGGAATTTCTATAATCATGGCATTGTTTGTTACTTGATCTAGGACTGTGAATGGGATAGTCTGTTCACAGAAGAAAGTAAGCATAAGAAATTCTGATTAATGCTGAAACCAT
>NW_015393827.1:18014-24084 GCF_001527695.2 Protobothrops mucrosquamatus | reverse complement strand
TATTCCAATAAATTTACAATTTGCCTAATATTATTCTTCATGTACCTCCCAGATATGAAACCAGTTTGATCATCGTGTATATAATGTTGCAGTATCTGCATCAGTCTATTAGCCAAAATTTTTGCAAAAATTTTATAATCCACATTCAACAAGGAAATAGGTCTATAGTCTTTAAGTTCCAAAATTTCTTTATCATCTTAATATATTTTTCTTAACCTTCTAAAGCAAGCTTGTTCTCCAGGTGAAGTGATGGCTGGAAAAGTTGCCATTTTGAAGCAAGAAAGAAAAGACGTATTTTTTCCCCCATCCCCATAATTCGCAAGCTAAAAAGACTCTTTAAATGAATCATAAGATAGAGCTGCAAATCATATTACATTTCCCTCTCGTTTCCCATGAGATTACACTGGTAAATTGCCCAAACCGAATTTAGAGAACTGTTTTGAGAACTTTATTTTTTTGTGAAGAGATCTTGCAGAAACTGACATAAGGGACACAATAAAATAAACAAAGGCACATATGTTATGGTTGTTTCCACCCAACTCTTTTGTCACATAAGAGAGATGAAGGTTTTTGTTTTTAAGAGGTCCGGATTAATGCTTGTAACACTTGTGTTTTCCTTCCATTCTTCTTTTTCTTTCTCCAAAAGAAATTAATAATATTGGAAAGGACAGAAGTGGTGCACAATATATTTCAACTGGCAATGCTTGAAGCATTTTTGTGTAGACCACCAAGGCGTATGAATGCTGGAAGAAGAACAACTTCTGACTATACTGTATATCTTCATGATCTTGTCTTTAGTTGTGTCATCTTTTCTGACATTTCAAGAAGCGTAGACCAGGGTTTTGAAACTGTCTTCACAAAACTCTAGGATTCTACAAGAACTTGATGGGTTTCCACAAGACCCTAAAGGATTTTTTTTTTAAAAAAATAAAAGTTATCTCAAATGCAGCCAAAGGCATCTATAGCAATTATTTCAAGAAAAGTCTTCACATCCCAATGGCTGAATATTAATTTATTTCACAAATGAAGGCAAATATGCATGTCCCAGGAAAATGTTGCAGGATCCAATCTGGGTCAGTCACCAGGACCAGAGACTTAGTATTCCAAGCTTTGGACTCATGCTGGAGCCCATCCTCAGGGAACTTCTTTCCAGTAGAGTGTATGCTTTGGGCTATTCTCTGTGTGGTATTTATATGGTCCCTATTGTGTGTGGAAAAAGCCCGAACAGCATTCTTCAAAATGAAAAAGGTCTTCTGCAGTCATGACATAAGCCTAAGACTGAAAATCAGGCTTGTCAGATGCTATATTTTTTCTATCCTGCTCTATGGAGTAGAGAGTTGGTCTCTGACAGAAGGCCACCTGAAGAGACTAGTAGCATTTGAAATGTGGATTTACAGATGGCTGTTACGTATAAGCTGGGTTGACAAGATCAGAAATGAGGAGGTGATAAGCCACCTGGGAAAGCCAAGGAAAATCATCAAAACAATTAAAAAATGAAAATTAGAATATTTCGGACATGTGTTGTGACACCCAGGAAAATACAGCATATTCCATTTAATCCTCCAGGGAAAGATTGAAGGCAAACGAGGTAAAGGCAGAAGAAGAACATCATGGCTTCAAAATCTAAGGGATTGGTTTGGACAAAACTCAACAGCACTTTTTCGTGCAGCTGCTGATAAAAACAGGATCGCCAACATGATCGCCAAAGTCAGATAATGGATATGGCACAAGAAGAAGAAGAAGAAGAATTGTGTGTGGCTTTTTAGATGTTGATTGGTGTGTTGATGGCTGGCTATTAAGTTGTTGGCTGTTGCTTCCTTGTGTTGCCAAGCCCTTGTTTCCTAAAGTATTTGATAAGCTGGTGGTAAATCAGCACTCCTCTATTGACTGACAAGGGTCTGTTTCCCAGGCTTCAATCACTTCCCTTGATTTATTTGGTAAAAACATTAATTGTTTTAATCAATTGTGGAATGAAAACTTTAATCTTTATATATTTGAGGCATCATTTTTACAATTGCAGTAAATAGTTCACATCTTGTTTTGCAAAATTCAAACAACTTTAATATATAGATGTGCATAAATAAATTACATTTGGAACAAATTCCATTATATTGCCAATTTTCTATCATTAGAGCTTTACTTCTTGATCAGAGATTCTGGGATTTTCTTTGAAAGCCCCAGGTATTGACACCATTTTCACAAAACAGATAATGAGGAAGTTATACCAAGCACCTACATCCTCTTGACTTCTTTATTTTAACAGGGCACTGCACCTGCCCTAATTCAACAGTCATTTACTCTTTTATGAATGTCTCATTCTCATCAGTTGGCCTTAGGTGGGAAAAGAACATGGCAAATTAACTTGAAAGGTTTCTAGGAAGAACCTAATAAAACCTCTAATCTGATGTTCTTCAGCCTCTAATCTGGTGTTCTAATCAGCTTCAGATTCCACTTATTGAGTGCATAGGGTGAACCCGTGAACTTCTGCCAGACATGGGGGCAAGGGAGGCCAATACTGATTTATGTTCTTGCATCAACCATCCTGATTATGTACGTAATCATGGAATTTGTTTGATGATGCCACTGTGTGTCTTTTTGATACAGCCATGATTTGTTATGGATGCAAGTGAATCCTCTAAGCCATGGGTGTCAAACTCGCCACGTCACATGACGTGTTGCGACGTATCATGACTCTTTTTGCATTGCCAGCAATGGGGTGGGCACGGCTTCAGTATGATGAAACCAGCCCACGGGCTGGCAGTTTGACACCCCTGCTCTAAGCCAAGGGTCCCCAACCCCTAGTCCATGACCCAGTACCAGGCTGTGACCCATTGGGAACTGGGCCACGCAAGTGGCAGGCAAGTGCACAAGCACGTAAAGCTGCATTTGTGCAAGCAGCGGGTGCACCACTGTTCTAAGTTATGGGTGGATTTTTATTTATTTATTTATTTATTTGGGTTTGGGTTTAAGCATGAGGTGCAAACCCAGCCACTGTGATCTGTAAACTATGCTTCATGGCTTAATGAAATTTGCATAAACCAAATTACTTCAATAGATAGAGTTTGAAAGAAAACATGATGTATGAATTGAGTACTGAGATGCTAATTTGGTACAGTTGGTTAACCTCAAATGTTTGACTGAGTGGAATAGGCAGCTACTCAAGTTTAGACTACTATACTAGAAATGTAAAATAAAGAACTATTTTGGGGATTTTGGTACATGAAACAAAGGTTTGTGGATTGCCTGCAGAAAGGATGTGGTGTTGTTTTGAAAGAAACAATAGGTTATGTTGATATTGGATGCTTAGAAGATTTGTTTTGTAATCCACCAAGGAACAGCCGTTTTTATTCATCAGGTACACTGCTAACTTTATAAATGAAAATGAGGCAATATAAAGTTACCCTTTAATCATCTTTTGTCTGATATTTCTTTCTGTGTGTATTACAATTTTAGTTTATCCCTTGATGCTCTAAATGTCAGTTTTATAGTTGCTACAACTCACAAACAAAGTGTATTGTTTTCTTTCCTTTCAGAACAGATGGTTGTTTGCTGAATTTTCTGACTTCTCTGATTGGCTTCTCTAATGTCTATAACTATAATTATAACTAATTAATCAACAAGGGTGGTTTCTGTATGCAAGCTCTTAACACATTAAGCTGAACTTTGTTGAGTGAATAAGCCAAGCCACAGTTTCATTACCTGTTGCAAAATATGTGAACCAGTTCTTGGACTATATTGCTATTTATATAATGTGAATGAATATGATTTTTGATCCTATAAGGTTTATTTCATCCATGCATTTATTATCTTCATTGTAATTAATCATAATCATAAAAATCATAGCAAGTTTAATGGGTTCCTCAATAATGACTGGTTAATCAATTGGGCTGTATATTAATTTATTTTAAACATGGTTTATTTAACAACTAGGATGTTGAGAATTGCTGTATCTTGCCAGTATAAAAATAACTGTCCATTTATATATTTACAGTAATACTTTTCTCTTTCAGTTACATTAAGATGCAGTTTAATAACAGCTTTAGCAGAATCTTACAACCATATTCAAGGTTCTCTATTATACATTTGGGGACTTCTGGGGAAACAATATCAGACAGAAGATAATTCCACAGAGAATGGAGCTGATGACCACAGCAGAAAGGAGAGCCAGTGAATGATTCTGCTCTACAGATTTCCTCTCTGGAGTAGGAAGGGAATCAGGATTGCCCACAAGTGTTCCATAAAGAGACTTCCCATGTGGAGACCATAAGACAGTGTTTCTGGAGAGTTTTAGATATCTGGTAGCCAGGATAAAGTAATTGTACTTATGCAACAGTTTGACAGCTTCAAGTAGATCCTTCCTCCCTTATTTACCTTAGAAAATTGCTTATTAATGGCTTTTTGGGTGTTAAGAACCTTCAGAAGGGCAACTTTCATTACATCTTATGAGTTTTCTTCTATATTTTATTTTTGAATAAGCAGCAAAAGGGTGTCTAGAATGTTGATTTTGGAAAATTATAAACAGATTAAAAAATCAGATGGACTTGAAAGACTATTTTCTGTAGGTTGTTTAAAATTTTACATTATTTATAATGTAAATTCTCTATATAAATTTTAAAAGAAACTGTAAGCAATCCTCCCAGGATAATGTGTTAATTAGAAAAAAAAGCACTTGATAAGTGGAGACTTTGAAGGTTGACTAGAGACAACAAAGATTACAATTATAAAAGAGACTCATTAATACAATGGATCAATATTATGTGACTGTGAAATAATTCAGGGATATTGGGAACAAGATGCAGAAATTATTCTTAATATTGTCTGCTACTATAAAAATGGATTTAAAAGAAGCTGCAAAAGAGGAACAGATTTTACTGAATGAGACAGAGACTGAGGCTGACTCAAATATGGATCTGAAAGTGGATTTAAAAATGCCAGACCATAAGAACCATGTGGAAATAAATGCCACACTGGATTTACAAATGAAATTAGATGTTGTTTTAATTATTAAAGTGGACATACACATAATAAATCAGAAGGGAGACTTGCATAGCTTTCTTATCTTGGATTTATAAAAGAGACATGTTACAACAGTAAAGGAGTTTCTGCAAGGAGGCAAAACGTGATAAGAAATCAAGTCATGAGACATTATTTGAAGAGATTAAGCATCAGGCTTTTAAAAAGCAAACAGGAAGAATATAAAGTAGATTTATTTGATCAAGGTTGAAATGTACTGTATATGTTGTTCTGCCTGGTAACTCTTAAGGGGCCCTCCTTTTTAAACTGGGATTGAATGATAAGATTTAAAGTTTTGTTTAGAGATAACAGGTAAGACATGGATAAATATTTCTCTTGCTGCATTTTTAGAGAAAGTAGTAAGTTATTATGTTAAAAGGAAAAGAAAGGAATATAAAACTGATTTATGTTATTAAAAATAAAATATGTTATTATTTCTTATAGATCCTAATATACTTTTGCTGATTAGGACTGAATGATGGGATTTTATAATTTGTTTATTGATAAAAAATGAGATATGGGAAGAAGAGATCCTTTACTAAAATATCAGAGAAACTGGTGAGTTACTGAAGTTGTTTGTACTTGTCTGGGGGGAGGGTAAGTAAATATTTTTTTCTTTTTTTTTTCTCTGCAGTTTTTATATTTTTAGTGTATATTAATTTTTTATTGTTATATTTGTATACAAGGATACAATTATAAAAATATTCTCTACTATATATTTAGATAATTTACATTTCTTAATTATTATTTAAAGTAATAATCACTTATTTTAAGTTATTTAAATTTATTAATGGCTGGTTCATACAATGCACTAAGCTAAAACTAAATAAATTTGTTTATTTATTAGCTTTTAAGGCTGCGTGACTCCAAAAAGAAAATTGGATCACTCTATTCCTAGCATGATATATAATTTAAAAAAACATGATTGCCCAGGCAAGAAGACATAGATGGGGAACAAAAATTCCAAGGAACTCTGTAAACACCTTAATTCCAGGTCTAAGAGCTGAGCCATGTCTTAAGAGAACTTCTGGAAAACTAGAAAATTTAAAGGATGGGA
>NW_015393827.1:9205-12510 GCF_001527695.2 Protobothrops mucrosquamatus | reverse complement strand
ATTTGCCTGGGTACAAGCAATTATTCGAAGTTATTCAAAATGAAATTGTGTGCAAAAAGAGTGTCTCCAAATTGGAAGATATATCAGATAAATTGTTTATAATAGATAATTCAGGTTTATCTAATGATATGAAACAATAAACAGTTCAGGACCAACGACCCGATCTTCTTAGTATGGTTAAAATGGGGCATTTGCTTCAGAAGTAATGATGTCCACAAAGAGAAAAATACATGGAAGATGAAAGTAAGCATCATTATAGTCACTGTGGAGAACATAAGCAGAAGCACGTTATTGTCAAAAATGAAACTTTGGCAGCTACGTGCCACTTCGTTTCAACTTGCCATTAGAGTAAGGGGGGGGGAGATTTGCTTTAGAATGGATTAGATGGAGCAATGACACCTCTACGATTCTGTTGAAGACCGTGAGAGCCTGAAACCTTTCCAAAGACACTGCAGCAGGTGTGGAGAGGAAGCAGACGGTTCCCATAACAAAGTGGTATTGTTTACATGGACTATGTGAGAGGGTGGGGGTTTGGCCAGATAAATTATTGTTTAATTTTATGAACTGGTGTCTAGGAACCTCAGAGTTAGTTTTGCTTCGACATCACCATGCCCTGTATTCAATAAACAGTAAGATTTTCAGAAACGGAACAAACCTGGAGTTTTATTGGGATCCTCGAGCTGGATGTTGATAGTTATAGAGCTCATCTGCTGGTTGTGGATTTCTTGCCAGTCTCCTTGTTGGGCTCATTAGGAACAATGCTTGGTTACAGGTTGTCCTTGACTTATGATCACAACTAGGATCAGAATTTCCAGTGCTAAGCAAAGGTGATTGTTAAATGAGTCATGCCCAATGTTATGACCTTTTTGCCATGGTTGTTAAGCGAATCATGACAGTTGTTCAGTGAGTCATACAAATTGGGCTTCCACCATCGACCTTGCTTGTTGGAAACTGGCTGGAAAGGTTGTAAATGGCAATCACACACAAGGCTCTTCAACCCTCGTAAATACATGCTGGTTGCCAAATGCCTGAATTTTGATCACATGACCATGGGGATGCTACAGGGGCTGTAAGTGTGAGGACCAGCCATAAGACACTTTTTTCAGTGCTGTTATAACTTTGAATGGTCACTAAACAAATTATTGTAAATCAAGGACTTAATTAATTATTGTAATTAATTAATTAAAGTATATTAGACAGTGTTGTGAAGCTATTTGTCTAAATAGCATCAGACCAAAGAACCTGCAATTAGGTGTTGGGTCTGATGCTATTGGCTCTCCTTATTAATTTGCATAGAATTTTTTTCCATTCTATCCTAAGAAGTCCTTGAGGTTCATTAAACAGAGAGTTTATGAGTAAACTAGAATTTGAATTCATAATTTACTGTATTCATGTATACAACTGTCCAAGGATAGGGAATAGGTTTTCTTCTGTCAAATTCCAGTCAAGAAGCTAAATAAAATGGCATACTTCATGAACAGAATACAGATTTTTTTTTTTGCTACTATTTGCTAAGCCAATATACCTGCTCTGAATTTGCCATTTATATCATCTAAGTGGAACTGCTTTTAACTATATTTTTCATTTGTAATGGGGAACTTTATTTGAAGAGGAGAGAGAAGTTGTTTATGATTAAATATTCCAGTTGAGTGATTAAGAAAACATAAAGTGTTTTACTAGCTCAAGTGCCATGAGGACAATAGTCCATAAAGAAGATTAAAAGGGTTAAGCTCGCTGTCAATCAAAATGATGCAGCACATTTACTTTTCAAGCAAGTCTATTTGCTATTGAAATGAGTGTGCTATCAAATCATGACTTTTAACTGCTCCGTGCACGCACAAAATGTCTCTTGTTTTAAGATAGCCTTCTGTCATGTCTCCGCTTTCAGCAAATGGAACGATAATTGAAATCTGCATTTACTGAATCCAGGAAAAAGGAAATGGGCCTGATTTATCATAAACACTCAAAACATTCAGCAAGCAAGGATAAGCAGGCCTGATTGAAGGATTCAAACCTATCTAACGTGACTCATCTGGACTCATTGTAAAGAATTCTTAAAAGACAGAGAGAGCTTGGTATGTATTTCAGGTGCCAGAGGATTATTAGACTACTATCACAAATATTCAGCTTGAAAGGGAAAGATTGGCTGCTGATGACAAATGCGGCTGCATTGTCTTGTGTAGTTGTCAAAACAAGGCTGTGATGGAGATCAGAAACAAATTTCTAGTCCTGTTATGTTTCTTCGCCCACAATCACTGGAGAAAAGATCCATATGGCTGATACCAAAGTTAAAAGAAGCAAATGCAGGGTTGCAATCAAAATCAAAAGAGAGCCCTGTCTTTGCTCCTCTGAGCATATGCATTGTATGCATTTTAAGAGATTGTGGAAGTGAATGTTTCCTTTTTCTGCAGATGTCAGTATTTTATCGTTAACGAGCTCTATAATTGGTTTTTGATACTGTTTTTTTTCTGTAGCAAGATGACAGAATTGTTTTCGTTGTATGTGTCTCTCTATCATTATGGAGCTTTCTGAGCAGCCCAGGCAACTTGATTTGAAAATGTGTAAATTTGATGAAATCTTCCCTTGGATTATTTATGGACCCTACAAGTTTTGAATTTGACCCCCAGAACCATCCAAAATGTGTTGAATATAGTGTTTAAACAATAACATTATTGAATTAATAAGATATTAGTTAACTAAAATTTACCTCTAGGGGAGCTTTTCTCCTTCACCTTATTTATTTGTCCTGCTTTCACTCAGTTTTTTTTTAAAAAATTCTCAGCTGGAAAAATACTTCCTACCCTTGCCTTAATCCCATGGGCTGAATTGCAGCACAGAAGATGCTCTGTCTGTTGTATCTATATTTTGGCTACATTGTAAGTAAAAGTTATCCTCAGCTCTCTTCCAAAAGGACGTTCTCTGCCCATTTAATGATATTGGCTAGGGGATTAAATGAGAAGAATCCATGCATGTTCTATCCAGGTCGGATATTTTTAGTATGTGAGAGAGAAAGACATCAATCAGTAAAAGACTAGAAAGGAAAAGATGGAAAGAATACAATGCATTCTGTCTTGGTTCATTAATGGAAAGTGGGTGTGCATGCAAATATTATTATTATTATTATTATTATTATTATTATTATTATTATTATTATTATTAATAATAATAATAATAATAATAATAATAATAATAATAATAATAATAATAATAATAATAATAATAGAGTTGGAAGGGACCTTGGGGGTGTTCTAGTCCAACCCCCTGCTCAGGCAGGAAACCCTATACCATTTCAGACAAATGGTTGT
>NW_015393827.1:0-1510 GCF_001527695.2 Protobothrops mucrosquamatus | reverse complement strand
GACTTGCTTAAAATTAAACTTTATTTATTGCAGTGTATACTAAGATAATTATATATAGGATTATATTCCTACCCATAACCATGAAAGTAAATCCACTGAATTCAATGGTTTTACAGAGGATTAGGATCCATTTTTGGAATATGTACATATATACATATACATATACATATACATATACATATACATATACATATACATACACATACACATACATATACACATACATAGCCAGGATCAGAAGACCCTTTCCCTTATTCATCATTGAAATGTAATATAGTCCTTATCTGCTTAATTACTTGTGCTGCAATCCTGAATGTGTCCTTAGATTTCATTAAATGTCTGGTTCACTGAATTAGACACAGTCAATTGGAATCAGAGACCTGTGCTCTGTTGGTAGAGAAACATCCTAATTTTCTTGGCTCCTCAAAGAAAGGCAGATGGAAGGATTTCCCCCCCCCCCTCTACTGCAGACTATATAAATATGTAGACATTTCATGTGGCCAATGCATCTTAAGGAAGGAATTCTCAACCTTACTGGGTTGAGACTTGTAAGGGGTTTCCAGCAATTTTGTAGAAAGCACATTGTTTCACCTCAGGCACAATAATCAATTTTAGTCTTTTGAGTATTACTAAATTTACAAATCAGTTTCCCACCTACCTCCTTTTCTAAGAGGAATAGGTGTTATATGAAAAGCCACCATGTATTCTCTAAATGAATATGTATATTCTAGAGCAGTGTTTTTCCAACTTCATCTAGTTGGAGATCAGGTTTTTTTAATATCTCTTTTTGCAATCTCAAAATGCATTTTTTTAAATATTAAAAAAAGGAATGTTTTAATTTTTATTTGAAGTACAAGTTTAAGTCATTCGTTATGTCTATACTTTATAACTTTAAAATAACTATTTAAAAAAATAATGAGGTGATGTTATGAATCCCATGGAAAATTATTTCATGAACCAAAAAAAGTTGTATCTGCAGATGCAATTAATAATAATAATAATAATAATAATAATAATAATAATAATAATAATAATAATAATAATAATAATAATAATAATAATAATAATAATAAAAAAGTTGGAAGGGACCTTGGAGGTCATCTAGTCCAACCTCCTGCTCAGGCAGGAAACCCTATACCGTTTCGGACAAATGGCTGTCCAGTCTCTTAAAAACTTCCAGTGTTGGAGCATTCACCGCTTCTGGAGGCAGGTTGTTCCACTGGTTAATTGTTCTAACTGTCAGGAGGTTTCTCCTTAGTTCTAGGTGGCTTCTCTCCTTGATTAATTTCCATCCATTGCTTCTTGTCCTGCCTTCAGGTGCTTTGGAGAATAGCTTAACTTCTTCTTTGTGGCAGCCCCTGAGATATTGGAACACTGCTATCATGTCCCCCTCATCCTTCTCTTCATTAAATTAGACATACCCAATTCCAGCAACCATTCCTTATATGTTTTAGCCTCCAGTCCCCTAACCATCTTTGTTGCTTTTCTCTGTACTCTTTCTAGAGTCTCA
>NW_015393826.1:12093-13319 GCF_001527695.2 Protobothrops mucrosquamatus | reverse complement strand
AACTGTAATCGTTAAGTTGAGGACTACTTGTATAAGTTACCTGCACTCCTTGCTCAAAATTCTGAATTTGTCCAGTGTGTTAATATATAGGTAGTCCTCGACTTGCAACAGTTCTTTTGGTGACTGTTCAAAGTTACAACGGCACTGAAAATGGCTTGTGACTGTTTTTCACACTTATATTGTTGCAGCATCCCCATGATTGTGTGATTTACATTCGGATGCTTGGCAACTGACTTGTATTTATGATGATTGCAGTGTTCCAGGGACATGTGATTCCCTTTTGCAACCTTCTGATAAGCAAAGTCAATGGGGAAGCTAGATTCACCTACTAGCTTAACAACTGCATTGATTCACTTAACAAGTGTGGGGAAAAAAGTCATAAAATGGGGCAAAACTCACTTAACAAATTTCTCGCTTAGCAATATAAATTCTGGGCTCAATTGTGGTCACAAGTTGAGAACTATCTGTATAATGAGGAGGTGAACTAGAATCAGATTCTCCATCAGTTTTTAAAAATGGGCAACCCATTGATTTTGATAAGAGGAGAGAATATTTGTAGGATTGCAATGAGGGGTCCTTGATGTTTGCTGTGCTTGGTTGTTTTCTGGTAGACGGTTCATTACCCAAACTAGGTAACATAAACTAGAGCACAGGTCGGCAACCTGCGGCTCCAGAGCCGCATGCGGCTTTTTGAACCTTCCCCTGCGGCTCCCAGCCTCCTCTGCCATTTGCAGAGAGAAACAGAGAGAGGCACTTGCGCTTCCCTTCTCTCTCTCTCTCTCTCTCTGTGTAAAAAAGAGAGTGGCCTCACCCTGTTTGAGAAGCTGACAAGCTTACTGGGTGAGGCTCCTGCCTTGGCTGCGTCTCTGCAGGAAGCAGGAAGGGCAGGAGAGAGCTAGCTAGCCCAGCTATGCTGACTCAGGAATTCTGGGAGTTGAAGTCCATGAGTCATAAAAGAGCCGAGGTTGCCTACCCCTGAGCTTGTTGGAGAACAGCTTGAAGCCAGCTTGCCAAGTGAGAAGAAGATCAGAGAGAGGGAGAGAGGGGGGGAGAGAAAGAGAGACAGAGGAAAGAGAGAGAGAGAAAGAGAGTGGGGGAAGAGGACTGGCAGACCAAGAGCAGAAAGAGAGGGAGAGAAAGAGAGAGAGAGAGAGAGAGAGAGGGAGAGAAAGAGAGAGAGAGAAAGAGAGTGGGGGAAGAGGACTGGCAGACCAAGAGCAGAAAGA
>NW_015393826.1:3686-12005 GCF_001527695.2 Protobothrops mucrosquamatus | reverse complement strand
GAGGAGGGGAGGGGAGAGAGAGAGAGAGAGAGAGAGAGAGAGAGAGAGAGAGAGAGAGAGAGAGAGGAGGAAGAGGACTGGCAGACCAAGGGCAGAAAGAGAGGGAGAGAGGGGGAGGGAGGGAGAGGGGGAGGGACGGAGAGACATAGAGAGACCCTTTTGACATCTAAAATGAAGATAACATTGCATATATCCTTTTTTACCTTTATGAAATATATATCCATAAAGGGGTGTGGCTAGCTGATGAGGACAAATGAGTCCGAAATAGCTATACTAGTCTCCCACTTAAATCTTTAACCGCAATGCTGATGCGGCCCTCAGTGAAATTGAGTTTGACACCCCTGTTCTAGTGGCTTGCCTGTCAGTGTTGGTGAGAGAGATCTTGGTGGTTCTTTGGTTGGGCTATTTACTGTTAGCTTGTTCAACAGTTGCTTGGTTGGGATATTGTTTGCTTCTTGATTGTTGGTCTAATGTTAATCTCTCTGTTAATCTCTGGTCATCTGGGTGTTGATTGCTGGTGAGAGGGGTATTCTGGTCTTTATTCCCTTTCTGGTTTGTTGATTGCCTCCTCTGAATGATATGTTTATGTCTACGTGACACTGATGGCCGGGTTCCAGGAAATCTCTTGCCTTTTTGGACCTGGTTTAGTCTAGGATGGCCATAGTTTCCCAACTGAAATTATGGTTGAGTCTGTCCATGTGTTGTGAAATTAAGAATGTTTTCATCATATCTTCTGACTCCTAGTTGATGTTCATGGATGCACTCTGCTAGTCTTCTGTCTGTTTGTCCTATGAAGTGGCTATTGCTTGCACTGTATGTTGTAGAAGACTCCAGTTTTTTTTCTGGGGCTGTTGGGTCTTTATCTTAGGAAGTTTTGGACAAGTTTAGTTGGTTTATATGCTATGCTGATGTCATGTGCACATAGTCTGTTGATGAATTCTGAAATGTTTTTGATGTATGGCAATGTTATCCTTTTCATTGTTGTGTTGGTTGTGCTATATTGTGTTGAGTGGTCAGGAACATTTTGATGGTGTGTGGATATCCATTTTGTTGGAAGATGTTGCATGGATGATCTACTGTATTTCCTTTTTCTGATGTTCAGGGTTGTTGCAATGTGTTTGTGCTAGTCTAAATAGTGTTCTTACGCAGCTTCTCTTGTGGGGTTGGGTTGTTATTTTGATAGTGGAGCACTTGGTAGATGTGGGTGTTTTCAATGAACTTGTGTTGCCATTGCTATCTCTGCTGATAAAGATATTCAGGAAGGATAGCGTGTTATTATCTTCTTCCCTTCTGAATTTTATACCTTTGAAGATGATGTTAATGGTTTCAGTGTGTTCTCCAGTTGGTCCTTTTTATTATTGTAACAAAGGTGTCATCTACATATTGGATCCATATTTTGAGTTGTATGTGTGGGAATGCTATCAGTTCCAGGCACTGCATTACAGTCTCCGCTATGAGTCTTGAAAGCAGTGACCCCATGGGTATCCCTTTGTTTTGTTGATATATTTGTCCGTCAAATTGAAGGTTAAGTGGTTAGGCAGAAATTGATAAGATCTATGATTCTGGGTATTTCAATCTTGGTGTATTTGGTTAGGTCGAGTGTGCTGTGGAATAGTGCTGTCATGGATTCTTTGGCTATTATTATTATTATTATTGTTGTTGTTGTTGTTGTTGTTGTTGTTGTTGTTATTCAGAGTATGGCATATCATACATAAGCTAGCAATATACATTAATATTTCACTTAGATTAGTAAAACACATTAAAATAAAAATGTTAAAAGGATCTGTGTTCAAATACCAATGTCTATGCCATCTAATTATTGAAGCACAGCATCGTTTATTATTTTTTAAAAAATCAGATACTGGATCGGTATATGCCCTCAGCTTACAGCCAGTTACGATGGGGCCTATAGTTTGATGTGGGATCCTGCAGTCACACTGAGGGAAAAATACTAAGCCCCATTCATAGAGTGAGTCGTGGCAGATGCTGTGTGTGGTACAAATCCTATTCAGGATTGTCCACTGTCAACGTGGTAGTTCAAAGTCTGGCACCTTTTTTGTGGAGTTATTTTTTACATCTTCCTATGTCTGGGCATTCAGTGACCCCATTTGGCTTTCCATTGGGAATCAATGTTAAAGTTGTTGGGCAGATGTTGTTGGCTTCCTGATTTAAGCCTTCTGGTTAATAAAATGAGGAAAGTCAGCGTGCACCGGTAGTTGTTCATAAT
This sequence comes from Protobothrops mucrosquamatus, assembly GCF_001527695.2. Lineage (NCBI taxonomy): Eukaryota > Metazoa > Chordata > Lepidosauria > Squamata > Viperidae > Protobothrops > Protobothrops mucrosquamatus. The sequence continues at coordinate 9,778 of NW_015393826.1, read as the reverse complement.
TTTCTGCATTCTCTCACTAGTCCATCTTGCCTTCGTGAAGCTAGCAGTGCTATCTGGCTCAGAACAGGAAGGCAGCAAATCAGAGTAGTTTTAATACATCTGCTTATTATTCTCGTGGTATCATTGAGTTTGGCGTCTAGCTTACTACTATGGCAGCTGTAAAGCCATACAGGGTCACAGTATTCTGCTGTGGAGTAGATCAGCCCTAGTGCTAATGACCTGAGGGTGGCAGCTGAAACTCCCCATTTATTTCTACATAATTTCTGGAGTATGTTGTTCCTAGTTATTGATTTTTGCCACCATATTCTCTACATGTATCTTATAGGAGAGAGTTTGGTCCAATGTTATTCCAAGGTATTTTGGATGAGGGTTACAGGGGAGTAAGATGTTGTTTAAGTAGACCTTAGGGGCTTCATATGCTAGTTTGTTATTAAGGTGGAAGCACAGTTACTGTTTTCCTGGTGCTAGAATAAGCTTCCAATCAGTGAAGAATTTTTCCAAGATCTTTTGGACAGGAGATTGTCTGTCACTTCCATGAGTTTTTTTTTTTATACTGCTATGGCCAAATCATCAGCATATCCAAATATGCATCCCCTTGTCGTTGGCGTATCTGATATGTCTAAGTTTGCATCTTTGGCTAATTCTGGATCTATGGATGTGATTATGGATGTTAGTCGCCGATTTTCTGAAATTGTATTTAGATAGCCAATTGTATCATTATTTTCACCTACTTGTTTGCCAAGATCCCATGTATTAGAGAAATTGTTCAGAGCCAAATTGTGATATTGAAATTAGCTTTAATGCAGGTCAGCTTTAAACACACCCTGAAGCAGGGGTCCCCAACTTGTGGGCCACGGCGCGGTAGTGGACCATAGCCTATTGGCCACTGGGCCGTGGGACAGGTTGGCCAGCACATGCACATGTGCACGCACACACACCTATTTGCGCTAGCGCCGCGAAAACAGACCACTGCTGCACCTCGGGGTGTGAAAATAGGATGCTGCCGCACTGTGAGGCACAAAAACGGGATGCCGCTGTGCTGCGAGGTGCAAAAATGGACTGCCACCGTGCCTCGGGGGGGTGGGGGGTGAAAATGGGATGCCACCGTGCTGTGAAAAAATGGGCCGCTGCTGCATTGGGCACAAAAACAGGCTGCTGCTGCACTGCGGGGCATGGAAACAGGGAGCTGCACCGTGCAATAACTGGGCAGGGCTAGTGCGTATCATGCGGGCATTAGCCCTGCCCCATTCGCATCGTGCGCATTTGTGTGCACTTGCACGTGTGTAAAATGCTTCCCCCTCCTTTTCCCTCCGGTCCGCCAACCAAGAAACGTTGGTGACCTCTGCCCTAAAGTATAGTTTAAAACAGGTAGCCTAGAATTCTGATCTAACAATGGCCCTTTTGGACCAGAATCAGTAGAATCCTCATTCTTAGTGACAACAGACCATAGACCATGTTTGCCATTTACTGTTTGATTTTAATGTTCTGTTTCTTCTACATTGTTGGATTTTTTTTTCATATAAGTTGGAAAGCCATATAAATGCTTAAAAAACCCAGTACTGTACTTTTTCAATCTCTCTCCTGTTGTTTACTGGGCACTCTACAAATGCTACTGGAAATAGAAGTGGAGATGCCAAACATAACTTACCTAAGGCTATGTAAATTAGTTCCAAGCCTTTCAAAAAATTGAACCTGTCACTGATTTGGGGTTGTTCTTTCTTTCATTACAGAACTGAAAGAATCAATTATAGTGGTATATCGGTACTCAACTGCTTTGAAACTTGTCAAATTTGGTACTCAACATTATTTTGACATGAAAATTTTGTCATGGTACTCAAGGTGTAAGCTAGAATTTGTGTTGGCGGCCTCATGACTCGTTATCCTTTCCAGCTGAAAAGAATCTGTTTGGTACTCATCATTTTTGGTACTTGTTGCACCTCCCAGAACCATTAACAAGTACTGAAGTACGATTATACTTGTTCATTGTGATGCACAAAGTTCAGAGAATCAGCACTGTAGATTTAGAAAAAATGTGATCTTTTCAGGTCAGTTGAATTTTGAGTATTTACCCAAATAAGGCTATTATTTCATCAAAATAAATAAGATTAAAGTATTTTAAAATGGGAACTATTCACTGCAAAACAACAAATATAAACTTTAAGCTGTGAAGCAATTTACATTAAAAAGTACTATGGCTGAATCTACAGCTACTAATTCAGTTACCAATTCAACACAAATTACATCATGAGAAAACTTGTCTGTCTACAACCACACTTAACATTAAAAAAACTTACCAATTCTTGAACATTGTTCAACAGGACTCTGTTGAACAGCAAGAAGGGGAAGCCTAGATTAGAAAAATTAGCCACTGTTGTTGTTAGTTGCGAAGTCGTGTCCGACCTATCGCGACCCCATGGACAACATTCCTCCAGGCCTTCCTGTCCTCTACCATCTTCTGGAGTCCATTTAAGCTCACACCTACTGCTTCAGTGACTCCATCCAGCCACCTCATTCTGTGTCGTCCCCTTCTTCTGTTGCCCTCAATCTTTCCCAGCATTAGGCTCTTCTCCAGCGAGTCCTTCCTTCTCATTAGGTGGCCAAAGTACTTGAGTTTCAACTTCAGGATCTAGCCTTCTAAAGAGCAGTTAGGGTTGATCTCCTCTAGGACTGACAGGTTTGATCACCTTGCAGTCCAGGGGACTCGCAAGAGTCTTCTCCAACACCATAGTTCAAAGGCCTCAATTCTTTTGCGCTCAGCCTTTCTTATGGTCCAACTTTCACAGCCATACATTGCAACTAGAAAAACCATGGCCTTGACTATACGTACTTTTGTTGGCAGGGTGATGTCTCTGCTTTTTAGTATGCTGTCCAGATTTGCCATAGCTTTCCTCCCCAGGAGCAAGCTTCTTTTAATTTCTTGGCTGCAGTCCCCATCTGTCGTGATCTTGGAGCCCAGGAAGATAAAATCCTACCTCCATTTCTTCCCCATCTATTTGCCAGGAATTGAGAGGGCCGGATGCCATGATCTTGGTTTTCTTAATGTTGAGTTTCAAGCCAACTTTTGCACTCTCCTTCACCCGCATCAAGAGGCTCTTTAGTTCCTCTTCACTTTCTGCCATTACAGTGTTATCATCTGCATATCTTAGGTTTTTTATATTTCTCCCGGCAATCTTAATTCCAACTTTTGATTCATCTAGCCCTGCCTTTCTCATGATGTGTTCTGCATATAAGTTAAATAGGCAGGGCGACAGAATACAGCCTTGTCGGACTCCTTTCCCAATTTTGAACCAATCAGTGGTTCCGTGTCCAGTTCTCACTGTTGCTTCTTAACCCGCATATTGTAGAAAGTATTAAAAATGTCTTGAAGGACAGAGGGAAGATCTGCTATAAAGATAATCTATATATAACTAAAAGTCTCCTGTCCTGGCAATCTATATACTTCTAAAACTCTCCTGTTCATTTGTTTGCTTGTAGCCTTCAGCTGGTGAAATAGTGCATCAGGGCAACATTTTTTGAATCAATATACCTCAAATGGGCTAACTTACAGAATGCACCCAAAACGTGGGATCCATGACTCCCATGAAATTAAAATTTGCCAAAGTTGTGGCTGCTTCAGTGCTGTAATGGTCAGCAGCAGTCACATGATAATCATTTCAATGCTCCCTGACAGCTTCCTACAAGGAAAGTCCAGGGGAAACTGGCAGGAAGTCAGAAGTCACTCCTACCACTCCATTGGTTAATTGTTCTAACTGTCAGGAAGTTTCTCCTTAGTTCTAGGTTGCTTCTCTCCTTGATTAGTTTCCATCCGTTGCTTCTTGTCCTGCCTTTAGGCGCTTTGGAGAATAGCTTGACTCCCTCTTCTTTGTGGCAGCCCCTGAGATATTGGAACACTGCTATCATGTCCCCCCTCGTCCTTCTCTTCGTTAAACTAGACATACCCAATTCCAGCAACCGTTCCTCATATGTTTTAACCTCCAGTCCCCTGATCATCTTTGTTGCTCTGTCAGGAAATTTCTCCTTAGTTCTAGGTTGCTTTTCTCCTTTAGCTCATACTAACAAAGAGATTTTTGAAAATGCCTCAGAAAGCCTCTCTTTTTTATATGAAAATAAAGAAGCAAGAGGAAGCACATTCAGACTTCCAAGATTCTGTTACCACAGCTATTTTAATAAGAGTAGCTTTATGCCTACATGGTGTCTGTTTCTTAGTGTGGTCTATCTGTGGGGCTGACAGTAATGCGGGCTAGAAAAAAGAAATTAGCTGGCTCCAGGAACAAAGTGGAACAAACTGTAGATGGCAGACAGTATACTAAGATCAAGAATTACTGAAGGTAAAGGTTGGATGGCTGGAGGAAACTGACAAGGAGCGTATGAATGACAAAAGGGGGAGGACAGAATAGACTAATATCAGTTAATTGATTGAGAATAAGAAATGTTGATAAAGGATTCTTCAGCTACTGCTGCCCATCATGGCTCTGAACAGAACTCAGTCTCTATACAGAGAACATAGTCTCTACGCATAGAACTCAAGCTCAATCATTTTTGAAAGTTACTCATAATATATAATAAGTTTGCTCATGTAACCAACAATTGGTATAAAGATGGACATTTTAAGATGGGGACATTTCACCTCCTCCTTTCTAGTGAATGTTTCTATTGTTAAGTATTTTAAGGATTCTTCCTCTATACTTTAGAGATACATTGGTTTAGCTAAAATTATTTCATTTGGCTTATTATATATTATATATATATAAGAATATTGTAGATGATGGGTTTGCATTCATTGTTACATGCAAACCCCTCACCTAAATATTGAAGTTCAAAAAATTGTCATTTTTTGACATTGGGAAGATATTACACTCTTAGTAGGCTTATAGGCCAATGAACTCTCCAGACCTAGAACTAATTAAGTGCTAGCTGTATACAACTAATTAGCGAAAGACTAGTTTTGGATGGGAGACCATATAAAAGTGGAGTAGTTGAGGAAGGCAAATCATCAGAAGCACAAAAAATTAAGTCTTAAGAAAAACTGAGACATCAAGAGACCAGATGATCCGATGTGGCTTGGGGAGAAGCAAAGACCTACCAAAATGTGCCATGCTATGCACAGAGCAGATAGCACATAACAGTTCTTGATGTTTGCAGTTATGAATCAACAAGATATTTCTACAAACCATCAAGAAATCAACTCTGCCAAGATTCTTGTATAAATTCAGGCTTTGGTGAAATGGAAGTATAAATTAAGACGGCACACTGAAATTGAGTTTGGTTTTGGAAGGGAAATTGATATATTTTCCGAAATTATAAAAGTGGGTATGTATATGGGATTGAATGTTTTCAACATTGTCATGCTTTCTTTTTGTCAATCTCTCTTAAAGTATTTGGGACAATAACTTTTATCTGTACTTTCTTCTCTTTCCAATAAAATTATCTTTCTGGACCTTTTCAATTCTTTCTCTGCTTGGGGCATCAAAGTGTATGGTTTGGATTTTTTATGATGATGGTAGCAAATATTGGGCTACAAAAATGAAAAAGCTGTTTCTATTTTTCTGGAAAAAGAAAGGAATAGGAATTGGATTCTATCTTCCTCAATGTGGTCAACTGTAAGAACCTCTGGGGGAGGTATGGCAAATTAAAGTGGAGCTGACAACTGAGGAAAGATCAAGGAACCAGTGAGTAGACTGGCTCCATGGAACATCTCCGGATAAGGTGAGGATGAGAGATCAGCCACCCATGCTCCAGATGGTTGCTCCTTGCCAGGAGACCACAGGTTATCAGTTTTGCACAGATTTGAGCACCAAGAGATAACGGGACTATCCCCCTTGCTCACAATGCATCAGAACCTTTTAAAGGACCCTTCGTTTGCAAACCTCACTTTCTACTCATTTCATTTCATTTTTTCATTTCATTTTATTAAATTTATACCCCGCCCTTCTCCCGGAGGACTCAGGGCGGCTTACAGCCAGTTTAAAACAATGATACAAAACAATACAAAATTTAAAAATGATTAAAAATAAATATTCAAATTTGGCCGCTTCTACTAAAAATTTGATTAAAACCAATTTAAAATCCACTAAAATTCCCTAGGCCAGACC
>NW_015393826.1:0-1848 GCF_001527695.2 Protobothrops mucrosquamatus | reverse complement strand
TGCTATCATGTCCCCCCTCGTCCTTCTCTTCTTTAAACTAGACATACCCAATTCCAGCAACCGTTCCTTATATGTTTTAGCCTCCAGTCCCCTAATCATCTTTGTTGCTCTTCTCTGTACTCTTTCTAGAGTCTCAACATCTTTTTTACATCGTGGTGACCAAAACTGGATGCAGTATTCCAAGTGTGGCCTTACCAAGTGATTTTAAAGTGGTATTAATACTTCACGTGATCTTGATTCTATCCCTCTGTTAATGCAGCCTAGCACTGTGTTGGCTTTTTCGGCAGCTGCAGCACACTGCTGGCTCATATTTAAATGACTGTCCACTAGGACTCCGAGATCCCTCTCACAGTTACTACTATTGAGCAAGGTACCCCCTATACTATACCTGTACATTTAGTTTTTCTTGCCTAAATGTAGAACCTTACTTTTTTCACCATTGAATTTCATTTTGTTAGATAGTGCCCAGTGTTCAAGTCTGTACAGATCCTCCTGTATCCTAAGCCTGTCTTCTGGAGTGTTGGCTATTCCTGCCAGCTTGATGTCGTCTGCAAATTTGATGAGTTCCCCATCTATCCCCTCGTCCAGATCGTTGATGAAGATGTTGAAGAGCACTGGGCCCAGAACAGAGTCCTGGGGCACCCCACTACACACTTCCTTCCATGTAGATGCGGTTCCATTGAGGACCACACGCTGAGTACGGCCAGTCAGCCAGCTACGAATCCATCTGGTGGTGATGCTGTCTAACCTGCATTTTTCTATCTTATCAAGTAGTAGGTTGTGATCTACTTTGTCAAATGCCTTACTGAAGTCCAAGTAAATTATATCTACAGCATTCCTCTGGTCCACTAATTTTGTCATTTGGTCAAAGAATGCAATACGATTTGTCTGGCATGATGTGTTTTTGACAAACCCATGTTGGCTTTTAGTAATGACTTTGTTTGCCTGTAGGTGTTCGCTGATTTGTTGTTTGATTATCTTTTCCAGAATCTTCCCAGGTATTGAGGTCAGGCTGATAGGTCTGTAGTTTCCTGGGTCCTTTTTTTCCTCTTTTTTGAAGATGGGAACTACATCAGCTCTTTTCCAGTCCTGTGGTAGTTCCCCAGGGCTCCAGGATCTTTGAAAAATATAGTTCAGTGGTTCTGAGATCACATCCGCCAGCTCCTTAAGAACCCTGGGGTGTAATCCATCTGGTCCTGGTGATTTGAACTCGTCTAGGCTGGACAGGTGCTCACTTACCATTTTCTTGCCTATCTTAACTTGTATCTCTATTTTGTTTTTTATGGCACTATTTTTGATAGGTTGGTCTGTTTTTTCCCTTTGTGTAAAGACAGATGCGAAAAACGAGTTAAATAGTTCTGCTTTCTCCCTGTTGCTTGTCACCTTCTTGCCACTTTCACCCACTAATGGACCAATTGTTTCCTTCACTTTTTTCTTGTTTTTTACATGTTGAAAGAAGTTTTTTTGTTATTTTTGACTTTGGTTGCAAGCCTTAGTTCATTCTGAGCCTTAGCTTTCCTCACTTTGTCTTTGCAGGCTCGGGCTATTTGCTGATATTCTGACTTAGTTATATGTCTCTCTTTCCACTTTCTATACTTGTCCTTTTTATCTTTCAATTAATCAGAGAGTTCCTTATACAGCCATGCTAATTTCTTTTGAGAGCTGTTATTTTTCCTCTTTGTTGGTATTGTGCTAGACTGGGCCTTTATTATCTCACTTTTCAAAATTTCCCAAGCCTCTTGAGTTGTTTTCCCCTGGAGGATTCTCATCCATGGAATCCTTCCCAAACCCTCTCTAAGTTTATTGAAATTAGCTCTCTTGAAGTCCAAGACTCTAGTTTGACTGTGT
>NW_015393825.1:18634-19664 GCF_001527695.2 Protobothrops mucrosquamatus | reverse complement strand
ATTTGGACTGTTGCAATTTGTTATTCTTGGAGCTTCCTTTGAAAAGCAGTCAAAGGGTGCAACTGATCCAGAATGCAGCAGAATATGTAGCTTTGGGCATATCACATGGCATACTAAGGTATCAGTGTTTCATGAGCTACATTGTTTTCAATTGCTTCCAAGGGCTGGTTATCGCCCATGTATGGCATAAGGTCAGGTTATTAGGGGACTGGTGGTTTCTCATGGTTTCTTCTCAACAATTCAGACAAAATGGGCGTTTCTTGTTAAGCATTGTCAATTAGTTGGACCAGGAAAGCATACCTTTTCTGTCAGAGTGCCTGGCCTTCCACTTCCCCTAACATTCAGATGGCCCTGAATTTGAAAGTCTCTTAAAAGGCTCTGAAAACTTTTTCCCTCAGACATTGAGACTACAGTGTTAGCCAAGACCAGTAGGTATTTTTTCATGATGCATCATGGGAGAATTTTGCTCAGAGCCTCAGTTGCATTGTACTGTATTGTATTGTATTTATTCTATTTTATTACTGTCTGTTGCAGGTAAGCAGATAAATGACCGTTGTGCTATATCACAAAGTATGGTGGCTATAGGGAGTCATTATATAGAGGTTCATAAAATCTGTCCTTTGGATTCCACAATGCTGAGTGCCACAATCTTATTTTGTAATACTGGTATATCTTATGGATTGGCTTCTGTCTAACTATACTCATGTGCCTGAGCATGCACTCTCTTGGACTTTGCATTAGAAAACAAATTACATTGATTTCTGTGGGATTTATTTCTGTCATGCATTTGAGATGATGCTGCACGGAGTATTCCAATACTCTGGGTGTCTTTAGCAGTGACTTAATTAATGTTACTGAAAGAAATTATAGTGATGTCATTGTGGGACTTTTTTGTTTCTCTGGCTGATAATTGCAGTGGATCTTAATTCAGCAAGCCAAAATTTATATACACCGCTAATGTTTCTGAATTTACAGTATTTGATTAGACTTTTCTTGAAAATTCTCATTCAAATGTTTAAAAGTAGCTTAC
>NW_015393825.1:3689-13319 GCF_001527695.2 Protobothrops mucrosquamatus | reverse complement strand
ATCTTAATTGCTGCTAGCCAGTTCTCCTTTCAGTGTATGTTAAGTGTTTGCTATCTATTCATTGTGCCATCTAATCTGGGGCAGCTGCTGACCTTGTGTCTTAAGTGTTTGTCCTCTGGCCTGGGGCAGCTGCTGGGTCAGGTGAGTTTGTCTGATTATCTCCTCACTGGGGAAGGGAGGGGGTGTCCAGCTCTCATCAGTGTTAATCTAAAAGTCCTACATGGCTTGGCACATGGTTAATTGCAGAACTGCAGTCTTCATTTGGAATTGACCTAACCAGTGCAATCTACCCAGGAGAAACTACAAGTAGTGTTCCACTTCAGGGGTGAGAAGGGTGCTGCTTTTCAGTGGCAGGATTGGTCCTTTAATGAAGCCTCTTAATAGACTTCTGGTTGGTTCCCATGCTGCCTGCCTTCTGGAAGCTGTTCTAAATAGATGTCTATGGAGATTCTCAATCATACAGGTCACCTGGACTTTCTTTGTTTTTTCCTTGAAAATGTTTTGGATCTCAGAGCTGAAGAAGGTTCTTGGATGAGAAGCAAAACATTTTCAAGGGAAAAAAACCAAATAAGGCCAGTTGTCTTTTGGAAAAGCACCTTTGTTTTAAACAGAGCTCTTCTGGAAGGTACTTAGGCCTTGATTTCAACTTGCTTTAGTTACCATTTATTTAATTTTATTTCATATTTTCATTGGTTTGTGGAACTTTCTTTTCTACTTATTGTTTATTGTATGTTGTTCCTTGTGTATGTTATGTAATAAGCTGCTCTGAATCCTCAGAATTTAGCACTTTGTGAATATGATTGATTGATTAATCAGCAATAGGGCCAAGCTCCCTAATGTAGCTCTATCAATTTTGCTTTGTAAAATGGAATTGTTTGCTAATATATTAAGTATATTATATATTTACTAGAAGCAATGATCATAGCCCTAGTTTTCTTTGTTTCTTTTTATCCCTAACACAAAACTTTTCAAGCAGATACATAGCACATAACATAGAATCACATTGATTTAACTTCCAGAGCTAATGAGTTAGAAGTGTCAAATATATCTTTGCTTTGAAAGGTAGCAAGGACAAGAAGGACGCCATTTTTCAATAAAAAATTGGAAAAACAGAATATATTGCATGCACAATTAGAGCCATATACAGGATTTCTGAGATTTAATCATGTGGATGGAATTTCTAGTCACTCCTTATTGTAATAAATATTTCAGTTTTCATTGTTCTATTCTAATTTGTTACATTTGAAGTACTTCCATTTATTCTAGTTTTAATAATCCTTTTCTTTTTGTTTTTCTCATTTTAAGGGTGCTGGGAAGAAAACCTTAGCTAAAAAAATAGCCCAGTTTTGGAAGTGCACTCTTGTAGATGGTAAATATAAAAACTATATTCATTTTACTGTATTTCATTCTATGCATGTTTATATAATTTCTAACATTCCAGAGGCCGATTTCATAAAAAAAGGCTGCAATATTTTCATGAACTAATGTATACATTCAGAAGGGTTTGACAATGTATATTCTTCTGTTGGAGAGATTTTAAATTTTTAGCAGATACCACTGGGAATATTACCATATTTCTACAAAAATGAGGTGCAGAAAAATGGGAAAAATAGAATCTAATGCTTTGGAACTTGATTTCTGATTGTGAAATAAGATATTCTCTGCCCACCCCTCTTAAAAAAAGCTGTTTTAAAGATGTTGATAGTAAAGCTAACTCTTTTCTGCTCATTTACAGGTATTATCAATGGCAACATGGACAATATCCATATTACACACAAAGTGTAATAGTGTAATATAGTTAGAGAATTACTTAAAACAAGAAAAAAATAGCCCACTCTATAAAGTTAATATTTGTACCATCAATCTCTAAATTAAAAAATCATAGTATTCTATGATTTCTGTGTGATTTAACTTGTATCCTACTTTTCATATTCCAATGTTGTCTCCCATTTCATTATGGTCATACAAATATAACAAATATAAGATACAAATATAACACCACCAGTTGCAATATACATTTTTGAAATGAACCCTAACAAAGTCAGTAATAGTGACTTAGATTAGAATAGGAAAGGAAAAAATATCGTAATGGCAATTGGGTTTTTTTGTTGTTGTTAGTTGCGCAGTCGTATCCGACCCATCACGACCCCATGGACAACGTTCCTCCAGGCCTTCCTGTCCTCTACCATCTTCTGGAGTCCATTTAAGCTCACGCCTACTGCTTCAGTGACTCCATCCAGCCACCTCATTCTCTGTCGTTCCTTTCTTCTATTGCCCTTAAGCTTTCCCAGTATTAGGCTCTTCTCCAGTGAGTCCTTCCTTCTCATTAGGTGGCCAAAGTATTTGAGTTAATAAATTGCTTCTGCTAATCTCTGGACTATTTATAAATCTTCATTGTATGAAGAATGAAAGAGTCTGCTCAGAGGTTAAAAAAAAAGTCCAGATGGTGGGCATGGCCATGCTATTGAAGCCTCACCCCTCTGTATATTTGTGCAACGTAAGGATTCCTTTAGTCTTATGGAGGATATCCCTTTAAATCTTATAGAAAATTTATCTTTAGCTGCGTCAATTTCAGTAATAATCTGCAGATTTTCTTCAAGGTATTTTACCAACAATTTATGACTAAAACATGCTTGAGTCCAGCCTTTCCCATTCCACTTAAACTGCTCTTGCCATGATTAATTTGTTGGATGAAAAATCTTCATCAGGGTCCAGTCCAAGCCAGGGATAAACAAAATGGAGACTGCTTTAGAAAGAAGTTTATTGAAGAGGAATGCCAGACAGAAAGATGACTCTGGGAAAGCTGACCACATGTAGCTGGGAGTAGTGGGTTTTTATACCTTCTTGGGCTTTTGAGGTTGTTTCCTGTTGTGTGTCATGAACTTTGACCTGAGATTCTGAGCATGTCTTTTTGGTATTCTGATGGTGGTGGGTTAATCCTATTATGTCCCAAAGGTCATGTCTTTTAGAGTTTGGGTGGGGTATGAAGATTTTAGGGGTCTTTGTCTTTCTAATCTCATCAGCTTCTAGCTTCCTGGCTCCAACCTTTCTGAATAGGATTATCAGATCTACATTTCTACAGATCTGGTTTTTGCTTCGGGCAGAGAGACTTGGGGGTCTCTATTAATTTCAAGTTTTACAGTCATAAGTACTTAATAAACAACTTGGTGTCTGAGTTCCTTTATCATTCAGTGGTACATATTAACTTTCACTCAAAATATTCAATACTACACCATCCAGTATTTCCCTGGTCCTCTCTTCTTCCAATAATAATAATTTTTCCACACTATGCAAGTATAATTCATACTGCCATTAATACCTATACAATTAAATATAAACATCTTCATCACATGTTTCTAATGTTATACATAGTGTTGATAATATCAGTTTGTACTGTCCTCTCTGGCCAAAACATATCTCAAATGTATTTGCAATCAAAGTTCCCTTATTCAATCCATATCCTGTTTTTTTCTTTTTTCAATTTTAATTTCCCATTCTTTTATTTCTAACAGCTGTCTATTCTTTTAATCATATTCAAGCATCCATTAGATGGTATAATACCTCATCTAATTAGTCAGGACCTCTATTTTCTTCAGTCTTACTTTAGCTTTCTTCCTTTGCCAACTAACTTTGAAAGTCAGTGCATTTAGGTCACCAAGTATTTCTTCCTCTGTTTCTGTAAATATTATTTGGAATACAAAAGACAATTTAATTAAAGTGTTTTTGTAAAAATGCTTAATCCATTTATATTCGTTAAACAGCCTCCTTTTTCTTTCTCCTTCAGTCTCTCTTTTAGTTTCTTGTTCCCCAGTTTTCAGCATTTCTCCTAACAGCTGTGTCATCCATTCTATCAATAATTCTTCCTTGTCGTCAAGTATGTTCTGCAGTCTTGAAAAGTAACTTGAAAGTAATTTCCGGTATTATATCTGGGTCTTCCAATTTTTATTTATCTGTGCCTGTCTGATGGTTTCTTCTTTTGAATCCTCTATCTTTATATCAGTTTTCTCTATTTTTTCTTTTGGTTTCTGAGTTGCTAGCTCATTCTTTATGGTCATTTTCTGAACATTTTTTGCTTGTAGGTTTAAGTTGGAGAGTTGCTCATTTATGTTATTTAAATTATTTTTGGTCTCCTCATGATTTAAAACAATTGTCTCTTCAATTGATTTCAACATGGAAAAAAATTCTTTCTGAAGTCCATTTACATTTTCTTTTTGATTATCCATGTTTCTTCCAGAGAGAAATAGTCCAGAAGCAACTTTCCCACTATTTCGTAATATTTCTTAATAATTCTTGAAACTAATAGTCAGTCAATATTTGTAATCCAAGCCAGCCAATTCAGAATGGTTTATTGTCTCTTTCATATAGATAAAACAGCCAAAGGATTTTCCCCCTTTTCCTAGCTGCAGTCTGCAAAAGTGAAAGTTTCCAGGAACAACAAAGAGCCTCAATAAGTCCAGGCTTCGTGCCAAATTTTCTTTAAGCATAATAAATTGTAATGCCAAGGTTCACTACTAGATGTCACTAACATCCATCTTCCAGCTTTTAAGTCCAAACTTATTTCACCAATTTTCCAAATATCTTTTCAAAAAGAAAGTCTTAAAAATACTTTTAGTCTCCAAATTTGCCAGAGCTATGTTTCTATATTAAATCCAAATTAATCTTGTAGTTTTCTCTAATTTTCCCCACACATAAAGTTATTCACCGCTTCTCTTTTCCTGAGAGAACGGGGCAGAAAATCCCCTTGTCTCTATCATCTGGGGGATGATAGAGAATTCTTTTTTCCAGGAAGAAGTTTTAAAATTATAAAGAGAAGTTACGTTCTCACCCAGTTCCATCAGCATTGTTCAGGAGTTGCTAGTTAGTGCCTTTCTTGGGTTGTCAGTGGCTTCTGGCTGGTCACATAAATGCGGCCAGTCTTTCTTCTGCTGGTTTGAAGGGCTTCTTCAGATCAAACGGAGGGGCCACTGCCCCTCCACGATTGACGAGGGTCCTGTTCTTCTTCGTCGCCTCTCCAGGGTGACTTTAGACCCCTTTTAGGGTCCCCAGAAGAGCAAAATCGGACGTGGAAAATGGAGCCCCATTTTCCTGTGCCCATTACGCCACAGCATCTAACCTGGAAGTCTCCAGTTTCTGCCTAAGATTTTTCTATTATTCCTTTAGAGAAATATATTCTACTTTTTTTAATATTCCCCAAAATATTTCTTTCTCGGGGGGGGGTTGTTGTCATCCTACAAATTCACATAGGGAGTATGGAATAACTGAAGTGATTAGAGGGAAATATATATTCTCCATCAGGTACAACTTTTAGAAATGTATTTTTGTTTTTTAAATTAAGTTCTCCCTCAGGGATATTCTTGCCCACAGAGAGACTACCTTTGGGAGCAGTAGTTCTTACAATAAATTTGCAAGAGTCAATAAAGAATATAGCACAGCAAGCTAGTGATTGGATTCTGGCTCATTTCTTTAGGATTAATTTGGCATCAGCAGGTTTCTGAATAAAAACCTAAAACTATGAGGCAGTATGTACCTGATTTACCAGTTTGTTCCTAGAAGCCTCATTTCTTTGAAGTACTATCATTAGTACATAATAACAGTGATTTCCCAAGAATCCTGTGGTAAGGCTAAAATGTCTGAATTTTTAAAATTGCAATATAATTTTATTGAAGTTCTGAAACAGAATTTATTTATATGAGCCTGTTCTTGTTAACTGCTACTTTAAAATCAGAGTAGGCAACAATTAGAACAACGTGGGAGCCCTCTGGTGGCTACAAGTGTCTTTTATTTTGTGAAAATCATAGTCAATTATTAGATTATGAAGCACACAGAACCATAATTAGACTTTTCTATTTAAATGGGAGTTTTAACGACAGTGATAATTATCAATCCATGATGGGTACTCTGGAGATCCAGAATTGGCTTTAGAGAAAAGGATATTGATTCCTTCTTCTCCAAAGCTGTAATAATTGAAGAATAAAGAAATGAAAATATTTAATATTGTTTTAGAATAATTCAGTAATATTTGGACTCTGGTCAAATTATAATAGGAAGATACAATACAGCTATTGTACAGGTAGTTCTCAAGTTACAACAGTTCATTTAATGACCATTTGAAGTTACAATGGCACTGAAAAAAACAGACGTGACTTTTTCACACTTAAGACTGTTGCAGCATCCCTCTGGTGACATGATAAAAATTCAGATGTTTGGCAACTGACTCATATTTATGACAGTTGCAATGTCCCAAGGTCATGTGATCCCCTGTTACAACCTTCTGAGAAGCAAAGTCAATGGGGAGGCAAGATTTGCTTAACAGCCGTGTTACTAACTTAACAACTGCAGTAATTCACTTAACTGTGGCAAGAAAGGTCATAAAATGGGGCAAAATGTCTTGCTTAGTAAGAGAAATTTTGGGCTCAATTGTGGCCATACTTCCAGGACTACCCATACTATACATGCAGTTGTGGTGGAGTCATTATAAAGAACAATAGTAGTGTTTTAGTCATTTGGGAACCCATTTTGATTCTTGGCCAATTAATGTGCATTTAAAGCAGATCTCCAAACTTTACTTAATAGGAATCAAAAAGGTTAGCATGTAAAAGAAGAAACCAGATGAAAGGCCCTGAGTAACATTGCCTATCCTTTCCCTTCTAACTTCCCTCCATTGGATATCATGTATCATCAATGTATGAAAGGAGAGTAACATTACTCTCCTCGTCTCTTGATCATTATATATTTGCAGAATGTATTATCTCTTTGTAGGGAGAGAAATACATCACTGCAGGTGGATGATTATGGAAAAGGAATGCATGATCTTCAATATTAAAAAAAAATCTGTTTTGCATTATACAGTACTGCATATATACATGCACATAGCACCATCAAACCAATGTTTTATTTTGTTTCTATGTGATATATCCTTTTAGCTTTTGAACTCATAAATGAAAACATAACAGCTGAAACAGAATATGGACTGAAGGTAAAGCCTGGACTTATTTATAATTCTTTCAAAGGGCACTATTAGTTAAAGTAAACCAGTTCAGCTCACAACTTTGAATTATTGCAATTTGTTTGGATTTGAACTATGGGCAATGAACCAAGCTCAGTGGCAGACCACATGTTTTGTGCACAAGTTCATTTTTTGGCATCTCCAGTGTAAAAAAATGCAGTAGATAATATACAGTAAAGACTGTAAAAAGAATTTATCTGGTGTCCTTGAGGAGGTGCTATAAAAGAAAATAGAAAGGAGAAGAGGAGAGGAGAGAGGGGGGAACAAAGATTTGTGGGAGTTGTAGTCCAAAATATAAAAGAAGCAATACTGAGAACATCTGGATAACTTTTTTTGATATATATTTTGATATATATTTTTGTGTATTATTTATATATCCCCTATTATTTATTCTCAATACAATTCAATATTTTACATTGTTCTCCCTAAGTGTAAGGACCTGCTTTACCAAGGTCAAAATGTTCCTGAAGAGTTGGTGATAAAGATGCTTATGATCAAGCTGGAATCTCCAGAGATTAATCACTTTGGTATGAATTACTGCATCTTTTTTCCCCCACTATCTATTAAGCAAGCTCCTCATAATCCTAGAAATATATACCTGTGATTTATTTATTTGTCTGTCTGTTTTGTGGATTGTATGGGATTTAGAAAGCCAGTTTAGTGTAGAGGCTAAGACATTAGGCTAGAAACCAGGAGACTGTGAGTTGTGATCCTGGCTTGGACACAAAGTCATCTGGATGCCCTTGGGCCAGTTATTTTCTATCAGCCCCAGGAAGGAGGCAATTGCTAGCCATTTCTTGAAAAACCTTGCCAAGACAACTTCAGGGATTTATCCAGGCAGTCTCCAAGAATTGGACAAATTTTAACAGAAGAAATAAAAAGAACCAGTATCGTGTAATGGTTTAAGGCATCAGGCTAGAATCCAGGAGACCTTAAGTTCTAGTCCCACCTTAGGCATAAAGCCACCTGGGTGACTTTGGGCCAGTCATTTTCTCTCAACTTTAGCAAGGAGGAAACTGCAAACCACTTCTGAAAAACTTTTCCAAGTAAATAGCAGGAACTTGTCCAGGCAGTCGCTGAGAATTCCAAATGATTGAACAGGGGGAAAGGGGGGAGGGATTTAGAGGCTGCCCAGTTCCCAGGCAACTCTTGGCGGCTCTGTAAGGCAGTGGGGTTGTATTTTTGTGTTAGCTATTTGCTAACTTTGAGCCTAAGTATTACACAAAAGAAAATACGGTACCCTGATAAAAATGAGTGCCAGGAGATTAGAGGAGAAAGTGGACGTTTTTAAAATTGTAGAAGAAAAGTGTAGGATCTCTGGTTTACAGGAGACCGTTGCTCTTTCAGAATTGGGCACCTCTCCAGATCTCTCCTCTTCCTTTAGGAAGGAAAATAAGAAGAAGTGTAGTAAAGCATATATGGAGATCAGAGGAGAGAGTGTGGATTCATTCCAGTGTGCTGCAGATGCCAAAAAAACCAACACAGTTCAGGGCTGCATTAACAGAGGGATAGAATCAAGATCACATGAAATGTTAATACGTGCCTTGGTAAGACCACATTTGGAATACTGCATCCAGTTTTGGTCACCATGATGTAAAAAAAAGATGCTGAGACTCTAGTAAGAGAGCAGAGAAGAGCAACAAAGATGATTAGGGGACTGGAGGCTAAAACATATAAAGAACGGTTGCTGGAATTGGGTATGTCTAGTTTAATGAAAAGAAGGACTAGGGGTGACATGATAGCAGTGTTCTAACATCTCAGGGGTTGCCACAAAGAGGGAGTCAAGCTATTCTCCAAAGCACCTGAAGGCAGGACAAGAAGCCGTGGATGGAAACTAATCAAAGAGAGGTCCCTTCCAACTCTGTTATTCTATTCCTATTTCAAGGGGCTGGTAGGTGCAGGCTGATTATACTGCCCCAGCTTGCCAGATAGACTTCCAATAGCTTAGGCATTGAAATACATCAGATTTGACACATCTTGAAACTGCTATTGGTTGGACTAGAAGACCTCCAAGGTCCCTTCCAACTCTCTTATTCTGATCTAAGAGGAAAATACTGTTTTCATACTGGTAAAGACAACTTAAAGCTGTTCGTGGGTTGAAGAAAAGATGAGGACACAGCAGTATAAAATTTCCAAGGATTGGTTGTACTGTGGTTAGATACAAACGAGGAAAGACCCATAGTCATCCCATATTTACTGTAAAATAGATGTGTGATTTTTTTAAAGTATAAAAATATTTGTATTTCCCCCGTTGCAGGTTATGTTCTCTGTGATTTCCCTTCTCTTTCTGAGGATTTCATGTCTACACCAGAACAAATCGACGTAATTAAAAATTTAAAATTAAAACCAGATTTCCTGATTAATATTAAGGTAATCAGCATTTGAATGTTCTTAGTAAATCTTGTATTTATTTTATAACTGCGCATCATACCCTTACAAATTGTACTTCATAAAGCCATCCTTGTCTCCTTTAAACCCATTGTCATAAAGGTAGAAGTTGCCAACTGCCTTTTATTAGTTTTAAAAGAAACTCTACCAGCACATTAGCAACAAAAGCTTTTGTTCTAAACTCTTAGAAAGAAGAGTTACAAAGTTATCTTATTGGATTTGAAACAACTTCCATC
>NW_015393825.1:0-2740 GCF_001527695.2 Protobothrops mucrosquamatus | reverse complement strand
AAGGAAAGAAAAAATACCAGATATCAATGTTGTAACTTTATTGTTGCTGGTAAGCTTAGATATCTCGTGAATCCAGAAGCTGCTATATTATATTGATAGCACAAATGCTCATCTTTAGCACAATGTACTAAACGTATTATGATCCATGAACTTTTAAGACCTAGTTTACATATTATAGCAAGACATGGTTTGATTAATAGTGTGTTGAATAAATCACAGTTGACTGGATTTATAAGGTACTTTAAGCATGGTGTTTATTTATTTATTAAATTTATATACTGCCCACCTCACTATCCAAAGTGACTCTTGGTGATTGTCGCCAAACTTAATATTTTTGGAAACTTTATGAGCAAACTGAGTGAGATAGTACTGTAGAGTGGATAGGACTGTATTATGTGTGTGGATTTGGGAAAGAATACCATTTTTTAAAAAATCAAAACAATGTTAACTCTTTTGGGCAGATTAAAGTATGGTTTCTTCAAAGTAGCAGGAAACAACATTACAGCTTTTTTTTCAATCTAGATTAGAGGAGGGTTTGAAATTGCAAAGTTGGGGCATGGATAGAGGACTATACTAAACCATAAAATGTGACATACAGCTCAAATAGCTTAGTCCAAATATTGTGTTTTCTCCTCTACTTTGCCATTTTTTTCTTATTCTTTTATTTTTTTATTTTGTATTAGGTTTTTAACTTTGTAATCTCAATTTTCAATCATATTATTGTTGTATTAAAAAAGAGCTTTTTCTCTCTGATACTGCTATACAAGAGACATAACTCCTTATTTAGGCATCTGCTTTAGAAACAAAAAAGGGAACAAAAGTAATCATCGTTTCATCTAATCTGTAGAATTAGTACTATGCGAACCAAAATATAAAATATTTAAAAATTTAATTATATTCTAAAATGCCTTTCACCTCTTTTATAAATCCTTTTCTCTTCATATGTCCATGTGCATTTATCAAAAAATAGGGAGGCAGGTTCTGTATTGGAGGCTTGTGTTTGGAGACATACTGTAGAGCTGTTGCTTGCCAAGCTACCGTATTTAATTCTAGAGGGGTCTTGCTTGCCACATGGACTGGTTGTTGAATGGATATGTAAATTCTATATTGACCTCACTCAAGGAATATAATATGGATAATGTGGATACAGTAGAATATGGTTACTCTGCCAGCCCGACATCTCTTCTTTGTCAAATTCTAAACTGTCTTATTCATCAGTACATTTGAACTTACACAATTCTGGCCTGTGAATTGCATAGGTTCAATTGTACTTATTCTCAAATAAATTTAGTTTATATGTGTGTGTTAATACTATAAGATACAAAAATACAAAAGAAAATAGTAGGAAAGATAGGGGAGAGAAAAGGGAAGGGGAAAGTGGGGGGGGGAAGTGGGGAAAGAAAGAAAAGATGCTGACTTCCAACTTCCTTTGGTGCAGTAGAATAACATAACATCAAACCTCAACTTTTTACTTTTACATAATAGTATAAACTAGCCATTTCTATAACAACAAACCTAACTAATCGGTAAAATCCAAAATCAAAGTTTCATTTTTTCCCACTTCAAGCACAAAGTCCAGAAGCTGCTTCCAAGTAGAAACAAAAGTAATTGTATTTTTGTCTTTAGTCAAAGCAGTCGGTTTAGCATCTCTGCTAACTCTCATCAACTTCTGCAGCCATTCATCCATTGTGGGAATGAAAGTGTCCTTCCATTTTTGTACATATTTATTTCTGCTTTCTGCTGTCAACATATATAGCATCAAAGTTCCCCCCCCAAAAAAATTCCAGGTCTTTTCCCATTAAATCCAAAAGAAAAGTTTCTGGTTTTATCTTTATATTCACTTTGAGAATCTTCTGTATTAAGATATTAATCCTACTCCAATATTTCTTTGCTTTGACTTATGTCCACCATAAGTGATAAAAGGTCCCTTCTTTACTTTTACATTTCCAACATTCATTTGAAATACCTTTACACATTCTTGACAACTTATCTGGTGTTAAATACCAATGACACATTAGCTTATAAAAAATTATTTTTAGTTATAATTTAATGTAAATTTTAAAACTTTCGCCCACATATTCTCCCATTGTTCAAGCATGACATTATATTCAAAATTCCTTGTCCACTGTATCATGCAGTGCTTTATATATTCATTCTCCAAATTCAAATTCAATAACAATTTGTAAACTTTAGCAATAATATGCTCATGACTATCACGCAGTAGGACTTCCAATACGTTTTTCACAAAATCAAACCCATAACTCTTTTTTTAATTTATTTATTTATTTATTAATTCAATTTATATCCCGCCCTTCTCCTTACCGGACTCAGGGCGGCTAACAGCCTTATAAAACCAATACTACAATAAATACCTAATTTAAAACCGAATTAAAAAGAAATATTTGTTATGGCCTATATAATTAAAATTTCTCATTAAAAAACCCCACTAAAATTCCCTAGGCCAACCCTGCTTGTTGGAAGAGCCATGTCTTTAGGGCGCGGCGGAAGGAGGGGAGATCCGGGATCACCCGGATCTCTGGAGGTAGTTCGTTCCAGAGGGTGGGGGCTCCCACCGAGAAGGCCCTCCCCCTGGAGGTCGCCAGCCGGCACTGTCTGGCTGACGGCACCCTGAGGAGGCCCACTCTGTGGGAGCGTACCGGCCGATGGGAGGTAATCTGCGGCAGAAGGCGGTCTCGGAGATATCCAGGTCCGATGCCATGGAGCGCTTTGAAGATGATGA
>NW_015393824.1:10549-13319 GCF_001527695.2 Protobothrops mucrosquamatus | reverse complement strand
TGAGGAAAAGAGATCAGCTCAGCCAGATCCGGTCAACTCATTTTGAGAAGCAATTCTCCAAAAAATCCCAGGGGTTTTCTTCAATTAAGGCTGCTTAATAACAAGCCCTGAAAACTCGCAAGAAATTGTTGAGAATTATTATTATTATTATTATTATTATTATTATTATTATTATTATTATTATTATTATTATTATTATTATTATTATTATTATTATTATTATTATTATTATTATGGATCATCGCACAGTCAGCCAGATGTTCAGACTGGATTTGGCATTTTGTCTACCTATCGAGTTCTTATCCAGGACCTGGGATAGGCAGATGTGGATGTTTGATGATATATTACAGATATCATCGCAGGATGGAAGCGGTTCCTAGTAAGGCCGCCTTTTGCAATTGACTAATAGCGAATTTGTCAATGCCGATGATGGTGTTCAAGTGGTGCTCCAGTTGTTTTGGGATTGCACCCAAGGCGCCTATGACTATTGGAACTACTCTTGCTTGCCTTTGCCACAGTCTGTCTATTTCTATTTGTAGGTCTCTGTATTTTGTTATCTTCTCCAGTTCTTTCTCGTCTATTCTGCCGTCTCCAGGCACTGCCACGTCCACTATCCAGACTTTTTTGTCTTTCTTATCGACAATTGTTAAGTCCGGGGTGTTGTGTGGCAGGTGCTTGTCTGTTTGAATTCTGAAGTCCCAGAAGTCATTTTCTATGACTTTCTCTATTTTATGATCCCACCAGTTTTTGCTTACAGGCAAATGATATTTCTTGCAGATCTTCCAATGCACCATTGCTGCTACTTTGTCATGCCGCTGCTTGTAGTCAGTCTGTGCGATCTTCTTGCAGCAGCTTACCAGGTGGTCCACTGTTTCTTCAGCTTCTTAGCATAGGCGGCACTTACTGTCTGTTGCTGTCTTCTCAATTTTGACTTTATATGCATTTGTCCTTAAGACTTGGTCTTGTGCAGCCAGAATTAGTCCCTCGGTCTCTTTCTTCAATTTTCCTGCTCTTAGCCATTGCCAGGTCTTTTTATTATCTGCTTTCCCAGCTATTTTTTTTTATGTACTGGCTGTGTAGTGCTTTGTCTTCCCATGCCTCTATTCTGTTCTTCATTTGGTCTTTCTTGTAGGCCAGTTTGGTCTCTCCAGTAGTCAGTAAGCCTTCCTGATATACTAATTTCAGTGCATCTTCATCATTGTCCTTCAGATATTCTTCCAAAGCCATTTTGTCTTCAACTATTATTATTATTATTATTATTATTATTATTATTATTAGAGATGATGGTGATGATGACGATGATAATGATGATGATGATGATGATGATGATGATGATGATGATGATGATGATGATAAAATTAAACTGCTCTGGGACTTCAGAATTCAAACAGACAAGCACCTGCCACATAACACCCCGGACTTAACAATTGTCGATAAGAAAGACAAAAAAGCCTGGATAGTGGACGTGGCAGTGCCTGGAGACAGCAGAAGAGACGAGAAAGAACTGGAGAAGATCATAAAATACAAAAGACCTACAAATAGAAATAGAAAGACTGTGGCAAAAGCAAGCAAGGGTAGTACCAATAGTAATAGGCGCCTTGGGTGCAATCCCAAAACAACTGGAGCACCCCTTGGACACCATCATCGGCATTGACACATTCGCTATTAGTCAATTGCAAAAGGCGGCCTTACTAGGAACCGCTTCCATCCTGCGATGATATCTGTAATACCATCAAACATCCACATCTGCCTATCCCAGGTCCTGGATAAGGACTCGATAGGTAGACAAAATGCCAAATCCAGTCTGAACATCTGGCTGACTGTGCGATGATCCATAATAATAATAATAATAATAATAATAATAATAATAATAATAATAATAATAATAAAGTTTCCATCCGTGGCTTCTTGTCCTGCCTTCAGGCGCTTTGGAGTAGAGGCAGACCCCCCTTCTTTGTGGCAGCACCCCCCAGATATTGGAAGACTGCTGTCATGTCACCCCTAGTCCTTCTCTTCCTTAAACTAGACCTACCCAATTCCAGCAACCATTAGAACAGAGTTGGAAGGGACCTTGGAGGTCATCTAGTCCAACCCCCTGCTCAGGCAGGAAACCCTATACCATTTCAGACAAATGGCTGTCCAGTCTCTTCTTAAAAACTTCCAGTGTTGGAGCATTCACCGCTTCTGGAGGCAGGTGGTTCCACTGGTTAATTGTTCTAACTGCCAGGAAGTTTCTCCTTAGTTCCAGGTTGCTTCTTTCTCTGACTTAACTCATAGAATTCTCCCCAGCCAGCATGCTTTAAGATGGCTGAATACAGAAGCCTAGGGCTAGAAGGGACCTTGGAGGTCATCTTACAATGCCTTGGTAAGGCCACACTTGGAATACTGCATCCAGTTTTGGTTACCGCGATGTAAAAAAGATGTTGAGACTTTAGAAAGAGTACAGAGAAGAGCAACAAAGATGATTAGGGGACTGGAGGCTAAAGCATATAAGGAACGGCTGCTGGAATTGGGTATGTCTAGTTTAATGAAGAGAAGGACGAGGGGGGACAGGATAGCAGTGTTCCAATATCTCAGGGGCTGCCCCAAAGAAGAGGGAGTCAAGCTATTCTCCAAAGCGCCTGAAGGCAGGACAAGAAGCAACGGGTGGAAACTAATCAAGGAGAGAAGCAACCTAGAACTAAGGAGAAACTTCCTGACAGTGAGAACAATTAACCAGTGGAACAACCTGCCTCCAGAAGCGGTGAATGCTCCAACACTGGAAGTTTTT
>NW_015393824.1:6786-10374 GCF_001527695.2 Protobothrops mucrosquamatus | reverse complement strand
TTCCTGACAGTGAGAACAATTAACCAGTGGAACAACCTGCCTCCAGAAGCGGTGAATGCTCCAACACTGGAAGTTTTTAAGAAGAGACTGGACAGCCATTTGTCCGAAATGGTATAGGGTTTCCTGCCTGAGCAGGGGGTTGGACTAGATGACCTTCAAGGTCCCTTCCAACTTTACTATTATTATTATTATTATTATCTAGTCCAACCCCCTGCTTATTTTTATTTTTAGGGTTAGGGTTAGGGTTAGGGTCAGGGTTAGTAACACAACCGTGTTACTAACTTAACATCTGCACCAATTCACTTAAAAGCCCCGGGGCAAAAAGTCTCCTAAAACAGGGCAAAACTCACTTAGCAAATGTCTCATTTAGCAGCAGAAATGTTGGGCTCCATCCTGGTCGTAAGTACGTGGTTTCTTGACTGGGGGAAGATTTGCAGGCAGGCGGCGAACATGTTAGCGTTCCGTTTACATAAAGCTCGTTTTTTGCTGGGATGGATGGGGTTTATGCAGTGAGGGGCACTGGAAACCTGTGTGTGTGTGTGTGTGTGTGTGTGTGTTTCAGATTTTGAAAAGAGTGTTGTTGTTTTTTTTCCTCCCTTGCAAAAGTTCTGCCTCTGGGCATTGAGCTTAGTCCTGGCACTGCCAGCCTGCTGTTTCTTCAGCCGTTCTTTGTTCTCTGCCACTCTGGTGCTTCGGCAGCTGCCAGCAGCTCAGCCAAAGGGCTCTGACACACACACACACACACACACACCCCGTTGGGATCCCGGTAAACGGCCCCGGGTTGAGCCTCTGGCATAGGCTGGCTTGGGAATTCTGGGAGTTGAAGTCCACGCGTGGCAGAGTGGCCAAGGTTGAGAAAGATGGCTGGGCCATCTGGGTTTTTTTTAAATTTTTATTTTCCACTTGGGACCATCCTCCCCCTGCCTTTTCCACTGGGTCAACTTCTTATTTCCTTTCCTTTCTCCTTCCTTCCTTCCTTCCTTTCCCCTTTCCTTTCCTTTCTTTTTTCCTTCCTTCCTTCTTCTTTCCTTTCCTTCCTTCCTTCTTTCCTTCCCCCTTTCCTTTTCTTTCTCCTTCCTTCCTTCTTCCCTTCCTTCCTTCTTCTTTCCTTTCCTTTCTCCTTCCTTCCTTCCTTCCTTCCTTCCTTCCTTCCTTCCTTCCTTTCCCCTTTCCTTTCCTTCCTTTCTTCTTTCCTTTCCCCTTTCCTTTCTTTTTTCCTTCCTTCCTTCCTTCCTTCCTTCCTTCCTTCCTTCCTTCCTTCTTCTTTCCTTCCTTCTTCCCTTTCCCTTCCTTTCTTTTCTCCTTCCTTCCTTCTTCCCTTCCTTCTTCCCTTCCTTCCTTCTTCCTTCCTTTCCTTTCTCCTTCCTTCCTTCTTCTTTCCCTTCCTTTCCTTCCTTCCTTCTTTCCTTTCCCCTTTCCTTTCCTTTCTTTTTTCCTTCCTTCCTTCCTTCTTTCCTTCCTTCCTTCCTTCTTCTTCTTCCCTTCCCTTCCCTTCCCTTCCTTCTTTCCTTCCTCTTCTTCCCTTTCCTTTCCTTCCCTTCTTTTCCCTTCCCTTCTTTCCTTCCTTCCTTCCTTCCTTCCTTCCTTCCTTCCTTCCTTCCTTCCTTCCTTCCTTCCTTCCTTCCTTCCTTCCTTCCTTCCTTCCTTCCTTCTTCTTCCCTTCCCTTCCCTTCCCTTTCCAACCAAACAACTACCTGTGTCTTCTCTCCCATTGTACACTTCACTGTTCCAGCTCCCAAATTTAAATATCCTAACATTCCCGTCCCACTTGTGGTCACAAGTTGAGGACTAGCTATATCAGCATTCCATAATGTAGAAAGCTATAATATTATCTGAGAAGTTTTTTTTTTTTAAAAAAAATATGGAACGCTTCACGAATTTGCGTGTCATCCTTGAGAAGTTTTATATCCCAATACATTTTAGTTTTTATGCTGTTTCCATTTTCCCTTCAAATATTAACAGAATCCACCTCAGTCTGAGAATCGGTATCTCCAAGCTAATCAAACGAGCAAACTTTCTCAAACCCTCAAATAAGTTATCCAGATTTCTAATCCACATATCAAAGCAGAAGGTCTGCAAACACAACAGAGTTAATTAAATTAAGTCTCCCAGCGGACTTAATCTAGGCCCTGATTCTAAGGTGACCCTTGAGGTGTTTGTGTGTGTGTGCGCGTGTGTATTCTTGTGAACATGCAGTTCTGCTGGGAGGCTTATTTTAATTAACTCTATTGTGTTTGCAGACCTTCTCCTTTGATATGTGGATTAGGTAGACACTTCCACACCCTGGATGGGCTCCCCCTATAAAACTCTGCTGCTGTACCCCATTTCTCTACAGCTGCCCCTAAAGCAGGGGTAGGCAACCTTGGCTCTTTTATGACTCGTGGACTTCCAACTCCCAGAATTTCTGAGCCAGCATGGGGGAACTATGGCCCCTTCATGACTCGTGGACCAACTCCCAGAATTCCTCAGCCAGCGTGGGGGAACTATGGCCCCCTCATGACTCGTGGACTTCAACTCCCAGAATTCCTGAGCCAGCGTGGGGGAACTATGGCCCCCTCATGACTCGTGGACTTCAACTCCCAGAATTCCTGAGCCAGCATGGGGGAACTATGGCCCCTTCATGACTCGTGGACCAACTCCCAGAATTCCTCAGCCAGCATGGGGGAACTATGGCCCCTTCATGACTGGCGGACTTCAACTCCCAGAATTCCTCAGCCAGCATGGGGGCAATTAGGGTCCCTTCATGACTTGAGGACTTCAACTCCCAGAATTCCTCAGTCAGCATTGGAACTATGGCCCCCTCATGACTCGTGGACTTCAACTCCCAGAATTCCTGAGTCAGCATGGCTCAGCTTGGAAACCTCTCCCTTTCCCCTCAGCATGGCTGGCTCAGGAATTCTGGGTATTGAAGTCCACGAGTCATAAAAGAGCCAAGGTGGCCTACCCCTGCCCTAAAGACACACTCCTTGCTTTTAGGAATGAATATTTCTTTTTTCCTCACAACTGTCTGGATCTCATTTGTATTTATTCTTGTGCAACCCCCAACTGGAGCTGGAACCCCAAATTATTCTTCTGACAGTTCAATGCTCAGCCAATAGATTCCTATCACAGGCCGGAAAGGCAGGGATAGAGTTTTCAAAGACTATAATCTATATTTCCACTATTTTTTTCCCCCTTTTGATCTGTTTGGTTTCGGGAGTGGAACGTTTGGAAAGCCTGACATTATTATTATTATTTTTTTTGAGAGAGCCCCACTAAAAGAGTGCCAACCCGTTCAATCTATATTTATGTCATATGATTTTTCTGTCATGCTTTTCTGCATGTTTCGCTTTGAGGTTGCCACAGAGAGGAAGGGAATCAACTTACGGTATTCTCCAAAGCGCCTGAAAGCAGGACAAGAAACAACGGGTGGAAACTAATCAAGGAGAGAAGCAACCTGGAATTAAGGAGGAATTTCCTAACAGTGAGGACAATTAACCTGTGGAACAGCTTGCCACCAGAAATCATGGGCGCTCCATCACTGGAGACTTTTAAGAAGAGACTATAGATAGCCACTGGTCTGAAATGGTCTAGGGTCTCCTGCTTGAG
>NW_015393824.1:0-3146 GCF_001527695.2 Protobothrops mucrosquamatus | reverse complement strand
CCCCATGCTGGCTGAGGAATTCTGGGAGTTGAAGTCCACAAGTCATGAAGGGGCCATAGTTCCCCCACGCTGGCTCAGGAATTCTGGGAGTTGAAGTCCATGAGTCATGAAGGGGCCATAGTTCCCCCACGCTGGCTCAGGAATTCTGGGAGTTGAAGTCTGCGAGTCATGAAGGGGCCATATTTTCCCCACGCTGGCTGTGGAATTCTGGGAGTTGAAGTCCACAAGTCGTGAAGGGGCCATAGTTCCCCCATGCTGGCTGAGGAATTCTGGGAGTTGAAGTCCGCGAGTCGTGAAGGGCCCATAGTTCCCTCACGGTGGCTGTGGAATTCTGGGAGTTGAAGTCCACAAGTCGTGAAGGGGCCATAGTTTCCCCATGCTGGCTCAGGAATTCTGGGAGTTGAAGTCCGCAAGTCATGAAGGGGCCATATTTTCCCCACGCTGGCTGTGGAATTCTGGGAGCTGAAGTCCACAAGTCGTGAAGGGGCCATAGTTCCCCCATGCTGGTGGAGGAATTCTGGGAGTTGAAGTTCGCGAGTCATAAGGGGGCCCTAGTTCCCCCATGCTGGCTGAGGAATTCTGGGAGTTGAAGTCCACAAGTCATGAAGGGGCCATAGTTCCCCCACGGTGGCTCAGGAATTCTGGGAGTTGAAGTCCGCGAGTCATAAAAGAGCCAAGGTTGCCTACCCCTGGACTAGGAGAAGAACAAATGTCTCCTTCAAGACATTTCCTGGGAACCTCCCCAGGCTGGTCCCAGCTGGTGTGGCTGACCCTCTGGCCCATCATCCCCGGAGGAGGCTAATGACCTCCTCCAGGCCTGTCCTGGAATGCATTAATTGGGCTGAGAGGCGTCTGGGCCACCTCTTGAAATATATATATATATATACAGTATATATATATATATCAACTGTGTTCCTCATTAGGAGTCTGGCATTCCACGGCAGGCTGGAAGTAATTTGTGAAAACCACACAGTCAAGAAGAAGAAGAGAGAAGAGACCCCATGCCACAAATGCCGATGGTCCCAAGGCTGCTCACTCTGGGCTGGAAGATCAGCACCCCAAGGCCAAGGGGGGGGGGTCCTTGAATGGGTCGTGGGAATGTTCCTGGTGGTCTGTCCCTTCTTGCCATGAGGAAAATAGTTTGGGAGGACAAACTTTGGATAGCCTTACCACGGAGAGTGTTTTAGGAGACACCCCTCTCTTTGAAGTGGGGGGACGCATGGACGGACCTTGTTTGTGGGGGGGCCGACCCAGCCCATCAAGCCGCCTTCTTCATGGTTGTTAGAACTTCCTTCAAGGGAGATGCAGAATAGTAGCGTTGGGAGGGACCTTGGAGGTCTTCCAGTCCAACCCCCGACTCAAGTAGGAGACCCCATATCATTCTGGACAAAGGGCGGCTGTCCAGTCTCTTTTTTGAAAACACACACAGCTTCTGAAGGCAAGTGTGGTTCCACTGATTAATTGTTCTCGCTGTCAGGAAATTGCTCTTAGGAAGGAAGGAAGGAAGGAAAAAGAAAGAAAGAAAGAAAGAGAAAGAAAGAGAAAGAAGGAAAGAAAGAAAGAAAGAAAGAAAGAAAGAAAGAAAGAAAGAAAGAAAGAAAGAAAGAAAGAAAGAAAGAAAGAAGGGAAGGGAGAGATGGAAGGGAGGGAGGGAAGGGGATGAAAACAGGAAGGAAGGAAGGAAGGAAGGAAGGAAGGAAGGAAGGAAGGAAGGAAGGAAGGAAGGAAGGAAGGAAGGACAAAAAGCAACGGATGGAAACTCATCAAGGAGAGAAGCAACCTAGAACTAAGGAGAAACTTCCTGACAGTGAGAACAATTAACCAGTGGAACAACCTGCCTCCAGAAGCGGTGAGTGCTCCAACACTGGAAGTTTTTAAGAAGAGACTGGACAGCCATTTGTCCGAAATGGGCTAGGGTTTCCTGCCTGAGCAGGGGGTTGGACTAGATGACCTCCAAGGTCCCTTCCAACTACTACTACTACTACTACTACTACTACTACTACTACTACTACTACTACTACTTCTTCTTCTTCTTCTTCTTCTTATTATTATTATTATTATTATTATTATTATTATTAATATTAATATTACTTTCTGACAGTGAGGACAATCAACTAGTGGGACAG
The DNA here is from genome assembly GCF_001527695.2 of Protobothrops mucrosquamatus. Classification (NCBI taxonomy): domain Eukaryota; kingdom Metazoa; phylum Chordata; class Lepidosauria; order Squamata; family Viperidae; genus Protobothrops; species Protobothrops mucrosquamatus. The sequence continues at coordinate 1,020 of NW_015393824.1, read as the reverse complement.
CTTGCCATCAGAAATCGTGAGCGCTCCATCACTGGAGGATTTTAAGAAGAGGCTCGACAATCACTTGTCTGAGATGGCATAGTTTCTCCTGCTTAAGCGGGGGGCTGGACTAGAAGACCTCCAAGGTCCCTTCCAGCTCTAGTCCCTATATCTATAACTGTGGCAAAAAGGTGGCAAAATTGGGGCTAACTTGGTGAGCAATTGCCTCGCTTAGGAAGGAAAGAGAGGAAGAGGATGGCCAGCAGCAAAGAAGTTGGACTCAGTTGCAGCCGTGATAGGTGCACCATTGGAAGAGTTGAAGGATCAGCCATGGAGAACATCTATACTGCTAAGAGTCAAACCCTGATCTGATAGCATCCCACCATCCGTCAGTGCAAAGACCAGCTCCTTTGAGAAATCCATCATGCTGGGAAAGGTGGAAGGAGAGAGAAGAAGTGGACCACCACCAGTGTAAGAAGATGGACTCAGTTACAACAGTGATGGGACCACTGTTGGAAGATCTGAAGGATCACGTTGGAGAGAACATCTACCGTTTTGGCTGCTAAGAATCAAACCCTGATCTGATAGCATCCAAGCATCAATCAGTGCAAAGAGCCAGCTCCTTCGAGAAATCCATCATGCTGGGAAAGATAGAAGGAGAGAGAAGAAGAGGACCAACACCAGCAAAGAAGATGGACCTAGTTATGGTGGTGATGAGGACCACCATCACCAGCTCCTTGGAAGATCTGAAGGACCTGCTTAGGGACAGATCAACCATGGAGAAAAACCTATACATGTAGTTAAAGTTGATCTTGACCTGATGGCACATGATGCATTGATCAATCAATCAATCAATCAATCAATCAATCAATCAATCAATCCAAAGAGCCAACTCCTTTGAGAAATCCATCATGATGGGAAAGATGGAAGGAGAGAGAGAACAAGAGGACCACTACCAGCAAAGAAGATGGACCTAGTTATGGTGGTGATCAGGACCACCGTCACCAGCTCCTTGGAAGACCTGAAGGACCTGCTTAGGGA
>NW_015393823.1:13473-15301 GCF_001527695.2 Protobothrops mucrosquamatus | reverse complement strand
TTCATTTCACTGGAGCCTGCCCTTTCTTCCACGTGTCATGCCGTCTCAGGCATTATTCTAGGCGAGGCCCACCCATTCCCGCTCTTCTGTTTAAGCAGTTCAGAACAACACGATGGGTCTTCAAGTCATAAAGGATTTGTTCAAAATGTTCCGTTGTTAGACATTTAAGATGCAAGAAGCTACTTTATTAAAAGGAAGACGACTCCTGCCCCAAAATGTTAAGACAGGAAAAAGTTGGTTTCTGCTACTATACGCTCAATGCCTTGAAGATAAAAACCTTCCATTTGAAAAGTAAACTATTTGGAAGAAAAACATGGGGGAAAAAAACAATAGTTTGATGGTGGAGGGGAGTTGTATTGAGAAAACGGTTTGAATATCAAGTTGCTGCTTCTTTTGAAATATCAGTGTTGAGTGATAAATATTATTTATTGATCTAGAATGGTTGTTGCTATCACATATAACAGAATATCAGAATTGGAAGAGACCTTGGAGGTCTTCTAGTCTAACCTCCTGGTCAAGCAGGAGACCCTATTCCATTTCAGACAAATGGCTGTCCAGTCTCTTTTTAAAAGCCTCCAGTGATGGAGCGCCCACAACTTCTGAAGGCAAACCGTTCCACTGATTAATTGTTCTTACTGTCAGGAAATTTCTCCTTAGTTCTAGGTTGGTTCTCTTCTTGATTAATTTCCATTCATTGTTCCTTTTCCTGTCTTCAGGTGCTTTGGAAAATAGCTTTCCCCCCTCTTCTTTGTGGCCTTTAGATACTGCAACACTGCTATCATGTCACTCTCTAGTCCAGGGGTCCCCAACCCCTGGTCTGTGGACCAGTACCGGGCCGCAGCATGCCAGCAACTGTTCCGCACAAACAAAGAAAGCCCCATCCACAGGATGCAGGCAGCACACAAAACCACACACCCTCCAGTCCGCGGAAAAACCTCTCTCCGCATAACCGGTCCCTGGTGCCCAAAAGATTGGGGACCTCTGTCCTAGCCCTGCTTTTCATTAGACTAGACATGTCCAATTCCTGCAACTGTTTTTCATAATTTTCTCTCTCCTTCCCTCCCTCTCTCTCTCTCTCTCTCACACACACACACGCACACACACATCACAAATATTTTGCTTGCCATGTGTAATTAGTACTTTCTTTTTAGCCGGAAGCTGAAAAAAAGGATGAGGCAGAACCTGGCAGGGTCCCGCTGCATCAGATGGTAGCCAGAAGACCGATGAGAGATTTCATTGGGCTGGAAGAGTGTGACAAGATGACTTGCGAAGCTATGCTTAACTTCAGTTTCTACCTAACCATTGGAGACATGGATGAGGCCTTCAAGTCTATCAAACTCATCAAAAGGTAGAATGGTTTTGGGTTTTCTCTCCTCCCTGTCCCCCCCCCCCTTATTTCTCATTTTCTCTCGTGTGATGCCATGATTACTGGAGAAAAAAGAGATTAACTGACCTCAGATTGGTGGTGTTAATTGATCTTAGAGTGGCGGTGTTACTGGCGTTGCTATACGAAAGCTGCATTTATTTAATAATAATAATAATAATAGTAAAGTTGGAAGGGACCTTGAAGGTCATCTAGTCCAACCCCCTGCTCAGGCAGGAAACCCTATACTATTTCGGACAAATGAATGTCCAGTCTCTTCTTAAAAACTTCCAGTGTTGGAGCATTCACCGCTTCTGGAGGCAGGTTGTTCCACTGGTTAATTGTTCTCACTGTCAGGAAGTTTCTCCTTAGTTCTAGATTGCTTCTCTCCTTGATTAGTTTCCACCCGTTGCTTCTTGTCCTGCCTTCAGGCGCTTTGGAAAATAGCTTGACTCCCTCTTCTTT
>NW_015393823.1:0-11403 GCF_001527695.2 Protobothrops mucrosquamatus | reverse complement strand
TCTAATAGCAGGTTTTTTGTCCTCTAAACAGTTGAGTAACCTAAGGAGGAAAAATGCAATTGTTACACATCCAGAATAGAAATAATTCCTCAAGAACTGCAGGTGTCATATAAAGTTTAAGCTTCTGGGTTTGAATTGTTTAGGTTAGGTAGCTTATTAAAGCTTAGGTACAGAGTGATATACCTGTTTAATGTCTTTTATTTGGCGTCATATTAAGTCATACTATGAAACTCAAGAGCTAGCTTCATTATTCCCTTTCTGAAGAAAACAAGGATGGGAAGCGGAAAGCCAAAGCAAAGTTTTGAAGCGGTTATATTACAAAAGTCTCAAAGAAAGAGACATTAAATATTTAGGTCAACAGCCTCATCATCCAATCCTTTTTTTTTTCCCCTCCGTCCTTACCTCCATAGTATCATTCTTCACGGGTTAAATATTTTGCTAAATCTTTTATCAAAGCCAAACATAGTTGGGTGCATCAGGGATCTAGTCATCCGACATAAATTTCTGATGGATTTTTCCCCCCCTTGGGTAAATTCTTGTCTCCCATAAATTTAGTAAGCTGGTCTTCCCACCTCATCAAAGCATCTTCTGAAGCTGCACTGGTTTGATTCTATATTTTGGTACAGATAGAGGCCTCGACTTACAACAGTTCATTTAGTGATGATTCAGAGTTACAACGGCACTGAAAAATGTAACTTGGGAGTATTTTTCACAATTACGACTCTGCAGAACCCCCATGATTTACATCAGGGGTAGTCAACCTTGGCTCTTTTATGACTCGTGGACTTCAATTCCCAGAATTCCTGAGCCAGCTTAGCTTAGCTGGCTCAGGAATTCTGGGAGTTGAAGTCCACGAGTCACAAAAGAGCCAAGGTTGACTACCCCTGATTTACATGATCAAAATTCAGACGCTTGGCAACCGGTTCATATTTATGACGGTTGTTGTGTCCCAAGGTTACATGATCCCATTTTGCGACCTTCTGACAAAGCAATGTCAATGGGGGAAGACAGATTCACTTAACAACCAGGTTACTAACTTGCCAACTGCAGCGATTCACTTTACAGCTATAGCAAGAAAGGTTGTAAAATGGCGCAAAACTGACTGAACAACTTTTCTCACTTAACAACAATGAAATTTTAGGCTCAATCGTGGTCGTAAGTCAAGGACTGCCTGTATCTCTTTTGGCTAAAGCACTCAGGCAGAAAAGCTACAGTTCAGCACCAAATTTGAAAACAAAAAAAAAAGGCCAGCAATCAGTGTTTGATTTAAATAATTGCTAAGGCTGATAGAAAGAGAAAAGCCCAGTATTTTTGATGTGGATAATGTGGCTGTCGTGAAGGATGGCAGCCCTAGAACGAAGCTCTTTATCAAGAGCTAAGTGGCGTGGAAATGTTTCTACAAAATTGGCTTTAAAGACAATAAGCCTGAAATCTTAAATATTTCATGCTCGGTTAAAAGACATTTCTGCCAAGCCTTCCAAACACTACAATTATCCCGGTTGTCTTTGATTTTGAAGCATTTGCTTCGCTGTAAGAATAATTGTTCCAGACAGATTTGATGCCTCTCAAATTTTGCACATATATATATATATATATGATTAAAAATAACACTAAAAATAGATGAATGACTCCTGGGTATATCCATGGTAAATAATAAAATGTGAACACCAGGAGATTGCAAAATCATTAAAAGTTTAATAAAACATTAAAAACCTTTAAAAGAATTTTAAAAAAGGACCTAGCTTTCGTTGGATCCTACCAACGTCATCAGGGTACAAATTGAGTTATTTGTACCCTGATGATGTTGGTAGGATCCAACGAAAGCTAGGTCCTTTTTTTAAATTCTTTTAAAGGTTTTTAATGTTTTATTAAAACTTTTAATGATTTTGCAATCTCCTGGTGTTCACATTTTATTATTTACCATATACGGTATATATATATCTATATATCTCGCTAGTCCATGTGTGATGTGCCATACGCTAAATCATCAATTTGCATAATTATTTCTCTTTAAATTAAATATTAAAAAAAAACCCAACCCATTTGCAATTGCATCAAACGGGCGAAAAGAGCGACTCGGAATGGCTGTCATTTCTTCTTTCCGACGTCTCTGGTTGCTGGTTCCAAAGAAAGAACATTTCCGCAACCGAGCCCTTGAATCTGTTGGTTACTTTCTCAACTTAAACTTGAAAAAAGGGCTTGCCTTTTTCCATCGCCAGATTCTCACAAAATCCATCTGAGTATAGCTCTGCCACACTCTTTATTTTCTTTTTTTTTGGGGGGGGGGGTAAAAATCCATCACGATGCTTCAGCTGTTAATATCTTATGCTGTACGCTGGGATCAAGAAAGCATTGTATAATCTAGCTGGTTGGCTAGCTCAGGGGTAGGCAGCCTTGGCTCTTTTATGACTCGTGGACTTCAACTCCCAGAATTCCTGAGCCAGCATGGCTCAGCTTGGAAACCTCTCCCTTTCCCCTCAGCACGGCTGGCTCAGGAATTCTGGGAGTTGAAGTCCACAAGTCATAAAAGAGCCAAGGTTGCCTACCCCTGCGCTAGATAGACAGGTAGACAGACAGATACAGACGAACATGGCCCCTCTAAGCAATACAGGTAGTCCTCGTCTTACAACAGTTCATTTAGCGACCATTCAAAGTTACAACGGCCCTGAAAAAAGTGACCTGTGACCATTTTTCACAGTTACGACCTTTCCAGCACCCCCATGGTCACGTGATCAAAATTCAGACGCTTGGCCACTGGTTCATATTTATGACCGTTGTTGGGTCCCAAGGTCATGGGATCCCCTTTTTGTGAGAGCAAATTCGATGGGGGAAGCCGGACTCACTTAACAACTGGGTTGCTAACTTACCAACTGCGGTGATTCGCTTAACAACTGTGGCAAGAAAGGTTATAAAATGGGGCAAAAGCTCACATAACACAGGTTTCACTGAGCAACAGAAATTTCGTGGTCAGTTACAACCTTTGCAGCATCCCCCGTGGTTACGCAATCCAAATTCAGATTGCTTGGCCACTGGCTCACATTTATGACCATTGCCGTGTCCCCTTTTGCGACCGTCTCAGTGGGGGAAGCCAGATTCACTTCACAACCAGTGTTGCTAACTGAGCAACCGTCGTAAAGCGGGGCAAAGCGCACTTAACACATGTCTCGCTTCCCCACGGGAATTTTGGGCTCAACTGCGGTCGTAAGTGGAGGACTACTTGTAATGGCGGAGTTCTCTAAGCGAACAGTGAAATTTGTGGTTTTAAATTACATCGCCCATGTATAGAAAGCAGTCAGGTGGTTTTTTTTTTTTTTTGATCCGCCCGTGGTGGTTGAATCATCTCTCTCTTCCCATCTACGTGTTCTCAGCACGGGGACTCGACGTAGTCGTTCTCCAGCCCTCGCCGAAAGCGAGCGGTCAGCGTGCGGCTGATCACGATGACTTTGGGCGCCATGCAGTCCTCCCGACGGTGAAGGATATTCCAGATCAGGATGGCGGCAGCCAATGTGGCTAAGAGACACGCCCCAATGTTCAGATAGCAAGACCAGGACAGGCTGGTGTAGGGTCCGATACGATAGAAAGTCACCAGACCAATGACCAGAACAAAACCTGAAAGAAAATGAAATTGGAAACTTCACGTTAAATAATATTCCTGGGATGTCAACGTCCAGGAGGGACAAATATTTCGCATGAAGGACAACTCTGTAGCATGAGGGACAGGATTGAGGCATACAGACACAGACACGCCTAGATATTACATTCTTTCTTTCAAAGACCCCCAAGAGGCTAAGCACAATAACAATCTGCTTCTTTTCTTCCAAGGTGCAGATCAGAAATGATTATTTAAATGACTCCATTCTAAATGAGGTTCAGCTCTAGGCCTGGCGTGTCCAGCCCTCGGCCCTGAACAGCTTAGTAATGCGGCCTCAAGAGATACAATAAAAATTAAAAAAAAATGAAGGAAGTTTGTTATTTATATATATTTATATGTTATATAGCATTAGCACTTAGACTTATACTATCGTTTCACAGTGTTTTACAGCCTTCTCTAAGCAGTTTTCAGAGTCAGCATATTGCCAATCTGGATCCTCATTTTACTGACCTCAGAAGGATGAAGGCTGAGTCAACAGGATTGAACTGCTGGCAGTGGGCAGAGTTAGCCTGCAATATTGCATTGTAACCACTGTGTCACCACGGCTCTTATATATTGTATATTCGGGGCAAACAATTCCTCTTCATTCGTTGTGGGCGAGGCAAGCCAAAAGGCTGGACACCCATACTCTTCTAGGCATTATTCAATGAGGAGACTTCAACTGCATCTTCTCTGCTCTCACCCTGTGTCCAGAATAGTTGAACACACAATGGAGTACAGGTGGATGCAGTTATGTTCATTCCCTTTAGAATACTTGGGGGGAAAAAAACATTCTGTGGTTGTCTATATCCACCATCTGCACCACATATACTCAAGTTGTGTTGGTTGGGAGAAAAATTATATTTCCCATAGATACTATTGTGCTTTCATGATTTCGTAAATCAGATGCAATCATTCTAGAAGCTGGCACAACAGAGTATGCCCTTCATGCCTTTGTTGGGTCATATTAAGCAAAATAATGTGGATACAATTCTGTGGATGTGTGGGCATATTTCTACAAGTTAGGCTTGTTGTTGTTAGTTGCAAAGTCGTGTCCAACCCATCGCGACCCCATGGACAACGTTCCTCCAGGCCTTCCTGTCCTCGACCATCTTCTGGAGTCCATTGAAGCTCCCGCCTCCTGCTTCAGTGACTCCATCCAGCCACCTCGTTCTCTGTCGTCCCCTTCTTCTATTGCCCTCCATCTTTCTCATCTTCTCCAGTGAGTCCTTCCTTCTCATTAGCTGGCCAAAGTGCTTGAGTTTCAACTTCAGGATCTGGCCTTCTAAAGAGCAATCAGGGTTGATCTCCTCTAGGACTGACCGGTTTGATCGCCTTGCAGTCCAGGGGACTCGCAGGAGTCTTCTCCAGCACCACAACTTAGGCTATCTGCATGCATATCTGTGCATGTATGCATTTCATTTTTTTAATAACCTTTCTTAGCCACTCCAGCGATATGCATTGCACGTTGCACACGATCTGAACGCTGCCAGCGCAACAGATTGTTTCTCACCAAAGGACCTGACGGATCAAAGTTAATTCACTAGGTCACAAAGGAGGTTTCTCACCCCAAAAGCCCACCCCCACCCCGTGTTTGTGATTCAGGAGGCCAAAAATTAAATCTGAGAGGCTTTCAAGGAAAGATGGTAGAAGCGCGGATATTTCTGAATGGGAAAATACATCCATAAATTTCCCTGGGAAATGCCTTTATCTGGAGGTGGACTTCCTCCTGCGACATGGCAGGAAAGAGTCCCGATTTTAAAAGTGCAGCAAATGTTTTGCTTTTCTTAATGCGGCGTTCTCCCACCGGGTCTTGAAGATCTTTATGAACGCGAAGCATTATCCCAGCACCGTTTCCTTCTTCGCGTGTATCCTAAATATCCGGTTATTCTTGTTTCGCCGTTGAGGAAACTGAGGTGAGGAGATTTGTCTAGCCATGCAGGAAACCGAGCCAGGGGTCAGAAGTAGAATCCGAAACATCTTGACCCAGAAGGTTGTGTGAAGAACCCCATACAAAAACTGTCCTACTTTCCATTCAGGCAGGTGTCAACACAGCTTCTGGTGTGTCACTTGACAGGTCTCTTGCAACACCGCCCTGGTCCTCTCCTTCTCCGGTCTCTACTCCACCCTCCTCCGGTCCAAGTTAATGAACTTTTGGATGGAAGTCATTTACAGGCCTAATTAGCCTAACGAGAACAATATACAAAGAAGCAAATAGGCCTTGCATAATAGGGGAAAGAAAAAAACCCCAGCTTCCCTCTTCTCTCATAAACACTTCCTTAACCACCACCACAACAGAAGGGAATTCGCACAGACAAAAGGGCCTTTTTGCACAACGAGGCTAGGATAAACAAAAGGGTGGTAAACAGACATAAAGATCTGCAGATACCATTTCCGTTAGGATTGCGGGCAAGGACAGGTCAGTCCTGAATCAGGACTGCCTGTCTCCACTTTTCGGCGCGTCTCCTCCTTTGTGCATCCGTGGCCCCGGCTTGCGAGCCTTCTGTGACAAAAAAAAATATCTATTCTTGGGCACAAGACGATATAAGATAAAGCAAGCCAGTTCAAGTGTAATTATTACTCATAAGGATGGGCCATCTGGGCTGCTCCAGATACAGACGATGCTCCGATTTCCCAGCTTGTTTAAATCTCCTCTGCAGTGCGGTTGCTTTGGATATTTCTTGGAAGGAAAAGGCTAACAATCCAAAAGAAAAATTGCTGGTTGGGAATGCTAGCAAGCTCCAAATATACGTGCTAGGTTAAAACATAGAATAACAAGAGAATAACAATTACCTCGGAGGTAATAATAATAATAATAATAATAATAATAATAATAATAATAATAATAATAATAATAATAATAATAATAATAATAATAATAATAATAATAATAATAATAATTTAAAAAAAAACAATAATAATGATGATGATGATGATGATGATGATGATGATGATGATAATAATAATAATAATAATAATAATAATAATAATAATAATAATAATAATAATAATAATAATAATAATAATAATAATAAAGTTGGAAGGGACCTTGGAGGTCATCAAGTCCAACCCCCTGCTCAGGCAGGTAACTCTATACCATTTCAGACAAATGGCTGTCCAGTCTCTTCTTAAAAACTTCCACTGTTGGAGCATTCACCGCTTCTGGAGGCAGGTTGTTCCGCTGGTTAATTGTTCTCACTGTCAGGAAGTTTCTCCTTAGTTCTAGGTTGCTTCTCTCCTTGATTAGTTTCCACCCGTTGCTTCTTGTCCTGCCTTCAGGGGCTTTGGAGAACAGCTTGACTCCCTCTTCTTTGGGGCAGCCCCTGAGATATTGGAAGACTGCTATCCTATCCCTCCTCGTCCTTCTCTTCATTAAACTAGACAGACCCAATTCCAGCAGCCGTTCCTTATATGTTTTAGCCTCCAGTCCCCTGATCATCTTTGTTGCTCTTGTCTGTACTCTTTCTAGAGTCTCAACATCTTTTTTACATCGTGGTGACCAAAACTGGATGCAGTATTCCAAGTGTGGCCTTACCAAGGCATTGTAAAGTGGTATTAATACTTCACGTGATCTTGATTCTATCCCTCTGTTAATGCAGCCCAGCACTGTGTTGGCTTTTTTGGCAGCTGCAGCACACTCCTATTTAGGTGATTGTCCACTAGGACTCTGAGATCCTAGTCGGAGATCCGAGGTCTTCTAGTCTAACCAGCTGCTCAAGCAGGAGACCCTGTAGCATTTCAGACAAATGGCTGTCCAGTCTCTTTTTGAAAGCCTCCCGTGATGGAGCACCCACAACTTCTGGAGGGGCAGGTTGTTCCTCTGATTAATTGTTCTCACCCTTAGGAAATGGGAGAAAGGAGCTCTGGAAACAGTTGGGCAACATTGACACCAGAGCTCTTCTTTTTCTTTAAATTTCACTTCTCTCTACTTTGATGAAGGCCAAAGTTTTCATCTCTCGTTCTGCAACCGTAAAAACACGCAGGCTTTGAGGGTGTCCAGCCACCGTGTTCTTGGACAACCTGGGTTTCCTTTTACCACTAACTTTTCCAAACAGAAGGACTTTCTCCAGTGAATCCCCCCCCCCTCCATGCAGTTCTGTGATTTTGGATTAGGTGTAACAGACCACATACCTCTGTCACACTGGCCAGTTCAGTTACCATAACTGCCCCTCTTTTTTTAAAGATCTTCATACTTGGGGGCGTTGTTCTTGAACTGGGAGATTGCTTTCGATGGCATGAGCAGAAGCAGTAGTCCAGTGGTTCTCAACCTTTTTAATGCCGCGACCCCCAACCGGTCGTAAGTCGAGGACTAAACCGGTCGTAAGTCAAGGACTAAACCGGTCGTAAGTCGAGGACTACCCAACCGGTCGTAAGTCGAGGACTTTCCCTGCCTGGGAGCGCCGTGCATGCGTGGTTCCGCCCCCTGCGCCGGCCCAGGCGTAGCTGGCAAGCGGCAGAGACGGAGCAGGCCAACCACCAGCTGGCCCAGCCCAAGGGAGGTAAGGCATTCGCCGGAAAAGGGGGAAAAAAATGGCGGACAAAAAAAATGGCGGACAGCCTTGCTTGGCGACCCCCATGAAACGGTCGATCGACCCCCAAATGGGGTCGCGACCCATAGGTTGAGAACCGCTGCAGTAGTCCAATTCGCTGGACGTCTGCCTCAGTCTTTCATATTTTAATATAACGTGAATCTCTCCAAGGAGAAACCTCCAGAAGCCAACCGAGGAACGTTCGCTCGAAGCTCTCTCTGCACAAAGCCGCTTTTGGTTTCCCCACCATCCTTTTCCAAAGCAAACAGCTCTTTCCTGTAAGGTGTGCGGCTGTCCAGTCCTGGAACTGCCAGGGCATCAGTACTTCCTTCCTTCTTTCCTTCCTCTCAGCTTCCTAAAGTTGTATTTTGCTAGGGCTCTCTCTTTCGTTTTGTTTCTTTTTCCAAAAAGGATGCACCTCTCTCCAGGACAGACCCAGGTGGCCCAAGTCAAAGGGAGCCATCATGTCCGTGTGATGGGGAGGGCTGACCCACCAGGGCTCGCTTGCCAAGGTCAGAGTTTTGTTTGGGGTATTTGAGGTAGGTTGGCTGAAAGACGCGGCTTTCCTGCTAACATGTCTTCTCTTTCGACAAACGATGACCAGTTGTAAGGTCCTGCAGACTAGGAAGCTAGGATGAAAACAAATCGGGGGGCCAGATCAACACGTGTACTTTATATCGTTGATCCGAGAGTCTTGCTGTTAAGACGACACCTCTAATTTTTGTTGTTGTTGTTGCTAATTTTGGAATTATTATTTTTTTTAAAAAAGAGTTAAAAGTTTTCAGAGTCACTGGAACACATCTGTACGTAAGAGAATATTCGGGGTCCTCGGTGCTCTCTGAGCTTGGTGGTTTTCTTGCAGACGTTTCATTACCAAATTAGGTAACATCATCAGTGCCAGTGATATAACCTACGTGGGTAATGAGCCCTGGTGGCTCAAGTGGTTAGAATGCAGTATTGCAGGCTGACTCTGTCCACAGCCAGCAGTTCGATCCTGACCGGCACAAGGTTGACTCAGCCTTCCATCCTTCCGAGGTCAGTAAAATGAGGACCCAGATTGTCGGGGGGGGGGGGGATAGGCTGACTCTGTAAACCACTTAGAGCAGCGGTAGTCAACCTTGGCTCTTTTATGACTCGTGGACTTCAACTCCCAGAATTCCTGAGCCAGCTGTGCTGGCTCAGGAATTCTGGGAGTTGAAGTCCACGAGTCATAAAAGAGCCAAGGTTGACTACCCTTGACTTAGAGAGTCTAGGAGAAAATCAAACTTTGGAGTCATGTAGCATTTTTTAGAGAGTAAAAGAATAATGGAATAACAGAGTTGGGAAGGGACCTTGGAGGTCATCTAGTCCAACCCCCTGCTCAGGCAGGAAACCCTACACCATTTCAGACAAATGCTTGTCCAATCTCTTCTTAAAAACCTCCAGTGTTGATAGGTGTTGCACGCGGGTTGCTCCCATTCAGTGGTTCAGGCTCATGAGAGTTTGCCAAACTGCGATTCATTTTCCAAAGGCTGCTTCAGAGGGTGCAAAGATTAAAAAACAACAACACAGCACCTAGGGGCAAGGTGCTCCGTTGCGTTCTGGGTTCACAAAGCTGTGGTTCTGGAAAACAAAACCGCTTTGCCAAGTTGTGGACACGGGTTGTATTCATACCCTTAGCTCGGGACCCTGATGCTTGGTGAAAACCTGGCCTTTGCTTTTTATCCATGTAAGATGCAGAGGTGGCCAAAGGATTTCTTCTTTTTCTTTTTCTTTTTTGTTCCTTTCACTCAGATAAAAGGCAAGCTAATATGTGAATATTTTCATTTTGCATATCAAAAGACTGATTTGAAAATCCAGGCGCTCCGAGTAGCATACGGAATACGTTACTGTAGTTTATCTTCTTCCTTCTGTCCAATAAACATCTCTCAGATGTGGATATTGAACAGACAGGCAAAACATTCCAGCATTGGCCCCATCAGAATAGAGAGAAAAGCTGTCCAAAGAGTTGAATTTGAAAGTAAGCAAACCTGTACATATTGGAGGCTTAACTTTCTTCGCTTGGATCAGGTGTTTTTTTTACACCAGGTTGCTAAGTCGTGTCCGACTCTTTGCGACCCCGTGGATCATAGTATGCCAGGCCCCCTTGTCCTCTACTCCCCCCCTGAATTTGCCCAAATTCATGTTCATTGCACTGATGACAATATCTAACCGTCTCATACTCTGCTGTCCTCTCCTTTGGTCTTCCTTCTTTCCCAACCTCAGAGTCTCTTCCAATGAGTCTTCTCTTGCCATTTGGTGGCCAAAGTATTTGAACTTCAGCATCTGTCTTTTCCAAAGGACAGACAGGGTCCATTTCCTTCAGAGTTAGGGTTAGGGTTAGGGTTAGGGTTGACCGATCAGATCTCCTCGCAGTCCAAGGGACTCTCAAGAGTCTTAGCCAACACCACAATTCAAAAGCATCAATCCTTTGGCATCTAGGCCAGCGCCATCAGCCAAGTTCAAGTACCTGGAAACATTTATTCTCTGCTGTCTGTTCAGGGTTCAGCTCCCGAGGCCTTTTGATGTATATAGGGCTTAGAAAAATGCTTTCAGCAAAACTCCTTTGACACTTGGTTATAAACCTGTTTTGCCATGTCTGCTATTGTTTGTTATCAAAAATAAAAAAATAAATAAAGTTGGTGGGAAGAGTGGAGAGTGGAGGTCGGTGCCTCCGGTGGTGATGTATGCCTTTTTCCCTCCTGTCACCTTTGTCTTTCCTTCGTTGCTTTTCACACTTCAAGTTTCAATCCCAGGGCTCACAGTGGCCGATTTTCATAGCATTGCCTGAAAAATTCCAACTTCAATCTCTCTCTCTCTCTCTCCCCTCTCTCTCTCTTCTCTCTCTTCCTCTCTCTCTCTTCCTCTCTCTCTTTTCCTCTCTTTCTCTCTTCTCTCTCCCTCCCTCTCTCTCTCTTTCTCCTCTCTCTCTCTCTCTCTCTCCTGTTTCTCTCTCTCCCTCTCTCTGTTCTCTCTCTCCCTCTCTCTGTTCTCTCTCTTCCTTTCTCTCTTCTCTCTCCCTCTCTTTCTCCTTCTCTCTCTCTTCTCTCCTCTCTCCCTTTCTCTCTCTTCTCTCTCTTTCTCTTTCTCTTTCTCTCTCTCCTCTGTTTCTCTCTCTTCCTCTCTCTCTTCTCTCTTCCTCTCACTCTCTTCCTCTCTCTTTCTCCCTTCTCCCTCCCTCCCTCTCTCTCTCTCTTTCTCCTCTCTCTCTCTCTCTCTCTCTCT
>NW_015393822.1:9279-11779 GCF_001527695.2 Protobothrops mucrosquamatus | reverse complement strand
ACCTGTATCAACCATCAGTGCCAGTCAATTTGAATGTTCAGTTGACTGAGGTTGATGTCTAATGAATAATAATAATAATAATAATAATAATAATAATAATAATAATAATAATAATAATAATAATAATGTGGAATCCCAAAACAACTGGAGCACCACTTGAACACCATTGGCATTGACAAATTCGCCATTAGTCAATTGCAAAAGGCGGCCTTACTGGAAACTGCTTCCATCCTGCAACGATATCTGTAATACCATCAAACATCCACATCTGCCTATCCCAGGTCCTTGGGAAGGACTCGATAGCTAGACAGAACTGCCAGATCCAGTCTGAACATCTGGCTGACTGTGCGATGATTCATCATCATCATCATCATCATCATCATCATCATCATCATCATCATCATTATCATCATCATCACTGCTGCACATTTAACACAGGGTTCCTGTAGCTTTAAAATCCCAAGTTTATTCCAAACGAAGTTAAGCCAGTTTAGGCAGCTTTGAATTTGACAGAACTGATTCAAGCAAATGTTAATTCTGCCATTGAAATTAATGAGATGTTAATTTTGTACTTCTACCTGGATTCTGCCCTGTATTTTTAAAGCATTATCAAAATTCCATCATAGTTTTGTTCATTTAATGAACATGAAATGGGGGGGGGGAACCAGTTCCAAGGAGTGTTTTAAGCAACAACTCTTTGTGAATCTTTTTCAGAAGATTAAATTGTCCACACGTATGCACACCCACACCTGTCAGCAGAAATAGGAAAGTAAATTGTCCATCATTTGGCATGAGTCTCTCAGCAGAAGAAAAGAAAATTACTGTCACATTAAATGTCAACCCTGTGGAAACGTTTGTGATCACTTCCAAGTAACGTGACAATTATGATCAGCTTACTCTGTAAAAGTGGCCATTACTTTTTGTTTCACTGATGACCAGAATCTCGAGTTAAATCTCCACAAACTGAATAATGATGTCAAATGAATGGAAATTGAAAGGGGGAAAAAAAAGACACTAATGATACAAAATAGGTTATAATGTATATCATACGAAATCGCGAAGAATATTTTAATCTAACATCTCTCTTGGATTGCTACAGTTCTTGCTTTAAAAAAATAAAAGTATGAATTCTATTCCTTACTACATAAATGTAATAGTTTTACTCAATCCGTGGATCCTGCCTTCATTTTTTTTTCCCCGTAGTACTTTCAAGGGAAGGATTACGAAATAACTATGAGTATTTATTTACAAGAGAAAGTTGCAAGTTGGTACAAAGGAACAAAGCTGAAATCCATACATATCGTCTCTGTCGGTATTTCAGGACTTTTCAAGGCATTTTGAGATGATCTGGTAAGAAAACAAGACATTTTATTAACATATGGTGAAGATTGCTGTTGGTACCGGTGAGCTTTCTTTACAGTCATATTAACACAATTTTGCTGAAGCGGGGAACGTCTTGTGTTGTGTAACTTGTTCCCATCTACACTAATTGCCTGTTCTTCAGAAATTCTCCTTCCCACTACAGGTAATCCTCCACTGAAGAGCACTATTGAGCCCACAATTTATGTTGCTAAGTGAGACATTTGTTAAGTGAGTTTTGCCCCATTTTACAACTCTTCTTGCCACATTTGTTAGTGAATCACTGCAGTTGTTAAGTTAGTAACCCGGTTGTTAAGTGAATCTGGATGTCAACACTGCTAATGTTGGATGTTTTTGCATTGACAACAAAGGGAAGTGTAGCCATCTTTTACCTTTTGCTTTTAGAGTTAGATCAGGGCTTTTCAACCTTTTCACCCATTGTACCACTTTTAGGATATGGCAACATCCGAGTACCACCAGTCGCCTAGCAAGGTGTCAAAAACTTGATGACAAAAAAAAAAAAAAAAGGAAAAAAGTGATAAAGTACAGGTAATCCTTGACTTATAACATTTCGCTTGGTGACTGTTCGAAGTTACAATGGCACTGAAAAAAGTGCCCCCCGAGGCACAGCCGAGCAAGACACCTGCCTGCCCACCCGGCGGCGCTCTTCCTCCTGTCTGAGGTTTTCATTGTTGTGAGCATTTCTGTTGAGGATTGGCAGTGGGGGTGGGATGGGGGGGTGTTTGGTTTTTATTCCCCCCCATCTGCTGGGTGGTTGCAGCAGGTTTTGATCACTTCACATGACCCTGGGACACTGTGATCGTCATAAATATGAATCAGTTGCCAAGCATCTGAATGTAAATCACAAGACCCTGGAGATGCTGCAACATTCCAGCTGATCAGCACTTCTTCTGGGCTCAGCAAAGGTGCCAGGATCAGCGTTGAGCTCCAGCTGGAGCCTGGCACTGATCCTGGTGCTTCCGCTGAGCCCTGACAGCCCCAAAGAAGCGCTGATCCTGGCGTTTCCACTGAGCCCTGACAGCCCTGCAGCTCCAGCCATCTCTCGCTCAGGCTTGTGCGGTGCTGCCACCGGTTCAGCTCATTCCCCTCCCCCGCTACCACTTTTCTATGATGGTTGCGT
>NW_015393822.1:5948-8665 GCF_001527695.2 Protobothrops mucrosquamatus | reverse complement strand
TGCTATGCTTGCTTAATGTAGATACCTTCACATACACAGTTCCAGAGCACTGTCCCGCTGACATGAAGATTTGCATTTTTAGAACAATTCAGAAGGAGGGACAGCATTGGCACCTCCTAAACTTTGCTCCTGGGGAAGAAAGCTATGGCAAATCTAGACAGCATACTAAAAAGCAGAGACATCACCCTGCCAACAAAAGCACGTATAGTCAGGGCCATGGTTTTCCCAGTTGCAATGTATGGCTGTGAAAGTTGGACCATAAGAAAGGCTGAGCGCCAAAGAATGGAGGCCTTTGAACTATGGTGCTGGAGAAGACTCCTGCGAGTCCCCTGGACTGCAAGGCGATCCAACCGGTCAGTCCTAGAGGAGATCAACCCCGATTGCTCTTTAGAAGGCCAGATCCTGAAGTTGAAACTCAAGTACTTTGGCCACCTAATGAGAAAGGAAGGACTCACTGGAGAAGGGCCTAATGCTGGGAAAGATTGAGGGCAGTAGAAGAAGGGGATGACAGAGAATGAGGTGGCTGGATGGAGTCACTAAAGCAGTAGGCGTGAACTTAAATGGACTCCAGAAGATGGTAGAGGACAGGAAGACCTGGAGGAACGTTGTCCATGGGGTCGCGATGGGTCGGACACGACTTCACAATTAACAACAAAAACTTTGGTGGCCTGGGCCAATACCTACTTTGCCTAGGCCTATGGCTGGGAAAGTACATAATTTATATGATCTCAAATCTTGTCCTATTAACTCATTGCTTTCGTGCAAAGACCTCTAGAATGTGGGCAGTTGGGCTCCACATGTGGATGTCCTTCTAACTTGTTGACAGCAGGGCTGTTCAATATTGTCTGCACAAAGAAGTACAGAGTTTGGAAGTGCTAGATTCATCTGTATCACTTGAGGTTCAATTAGTCAGTCTCTCTTGCTTTGGAGTTCTTTAGTTGGCTTATCACACGTGATTAATCCAGGACATGGATAACATCAACACTAGGCCATGGACTGCCAACCCCCCATTTAGATTATTCTAAATTTATTTTGAGTTAAGTTGAATGAAAGCTGCAGTTATGAGAGAATATTGCAGCTAAATCATTGTTGTGACTTTGGGTGCATTTAGAAAATATATTTTAGTTGTTTCAAAAAGCTGCAATTAGCTGCTAGTAAAAATTTGTTAGTGATGGTATTTTTTGTTCTCATAGGACTTTAGTTTTCAGGTTCTCCACACGTACACTAAGCATCTCATTTTATATAGGCTATTAATGACAGATAAAGATGCTTTCATTTTACCACTTTCATAGCTTTATTTTGCTTAATAGGTTAAGGCTATGCCAAGTATGACATCCTCAATGTTAGTTACATCCAAAGTATTAAAATTCAGTAAGCAACAGCGAACAACTTAGCTTCTATTGGAATGACTTTGTAAGTTAGCATAGTAACATTCATGCTCCCAATTTTAATTTGTTAGAAAACAAGTTCAGGCATGACATCACTATAACATTAATACATAATTTTTAATGACCTGTTTTGTACTCTCCAGATTAAGATTTAATTCAAAAGATAATAAGCCTTAGGTCAGAGAAAATATCCTTTATGACATTCCAACTTATGGTCTTCCTGTGCCAATAAAATATATTCTCATTAGGTCTTTGAACACCTCACAACTAATGCTCTAATGCAGTGGTGGCGAACCTATGGCACGGGTGCCAGAGGTGGCACTCAGAGCCCTCTCTGTGGGCACGCGCGCCTTCATCTGGGTTTTATAAAACCTTTTCGCTTTAGGTCTCCGCCGCCGTGTACAAAAAAAAAAGTTCAAACAATCAGTCAATTTCAACTTCTTGCAAAAAAAAGATCTTGCAAAGTTGGAATTGATTGAACTTTTTAGTCCCACCCAGTCTGCTGTTACCACCGCAGCCATGCTCACCCAACGGGCCACACCCACCCAATGGGCCACACCCACCCGGCACTCGACGATGCATAAGTGGGTTTTGGGTTGCAGTTTGGGCACTCGGTCTCTAAAAGGTTCGCCATCACCGGTATAGGGGGTACCTTGCTCAATAGTAGTAACTGTGAGACGGACCTCGGAGTCCTAGTGGACAATCACTTAAATAGGAGCCAGCCGTGTGCTGCAGCTGTCAAAAAGGCCAACACAATGCTAGGCTGCATTAACAGACGGATAGAATCAAGATCATGTGAAGTGTTAATATTACTTTACAATGCCTTGGTAAGGCCACACTTGGAATACTGCATCCAGTTTTGGTCACCACGATGTAAAAAAGATGTTGAGACTCTAGAAAGAGTACAGAGAAGAGCAACAAAGATGATTAGGGGACTGGAGGCTAAAGCATATAAGGAACGGTTGCTGGAATAGGGTATGTCTAGTTTAATGAAGAGAAGGACGAGGGGGGACGTGATAGCAGTGTTCCAATATCTCAAGGGCTGCCACAAAGAAGAGGGAGTCAAGCTATTTTCCAAAGCGCCTGAAGGCAGGACAAGAAGCAACGGATGGAAACCAATCAAGGAGAGAAGCAACCTAGAACTAAGGAGAAACTTCCTGACAGTTAGAACAATCAATCAGTGGAACAACCTGCCTCCAGAAGTGGTGAATGCTCCAACACTGGAAGTTTTTAAGAAGAGACTGGACAGCCATTTGTCTGAAATGGTATAGGGTTTCCTGCCTGAGCAGGGGGTTGGACTAGATGACCTCCAAGGTCCCTTCCAACTTC
>NW_015393822.1:0-5852 GCF_001527695.2 Protobothrops mucrosquamatus | reverse complement strand
TTCTTCTTCTTCTTCTTCTTCTTCTTCTTCTTCTTCTTCTTTCTTCTTCTTCTTCTTCTTCTTCTTCTTCTTCTTCTTATTATTATTATTATTATTATTATTATTATTATTATTATTACTACTACTACTACTACTACTACTATTACTATTATTATTGCCAATATTATGCTACTCGAATAAAAGATTATTTAGGTAAACAATGCCTCAAAGTTCTTTTGAAGAGTTTCATGACAGATAATTCCAAGTATCCCATATAACCTTTAGGTGAATTTGGGGTTAAATCAAAGGAGCATTCTTTATCACAAACCTGAGCAGAACAATTTTTTCAGCTTCCTTTCTCTGTGGCTGGTTTCAACTGGTATTGAGTGGCAGCGAGAGACCACACCCACGGCTTCTCATTAATTGGTTGCTTTATCTTGGAGGACAAGGTAGAGCCAGGAATAATAATACTGCAAATGTTCTTTGGCTTAATTACTCCTTAAGATCATTTCAGGTTGATCTAATTACAGCTGAGGTTTAATGAAACAACAGGTCACAGAAAGATTTTCATTTTAGCCTTGGGAATCTTGGCTAAAATTAGCTGCTCTGAATTAGATTGATAAATTGATAATAACAGGCTGGATATTAAATGACCTTAGTTAAATAACCACAGAGGAATGTTGCACTTCCACGTGCTTTATTAGTTGCCTTCATTTGGAATTCACAATAAAGTGAGCTGGACCAGCTCAATAATATCTCCGGAAATGTTTCCTTCAAAGAGTACCCAACCCATCATGAAGCATCTCCAAGAAAACAACTAAGCCCAGAGAAGACCAAGGGCTTCCTCATTCTTATCCACTCTATAAACCCCACTCATTCTAGTACTGACAATGTTAATAATAATAATAATAATAATAATAATAATAATAATAATAATAATAATAATAATAATAATAATAATAATAATAATAATAATAATAATAATAATAATAATAAAAAGTTGGAAGGGACATTGGAGGTCATCAAGTCCAACCCCCTGCTCAGGCTGGTAACCCTATTACCATTTCAGACAAATGGCTGTCCAGTCTCTTCTTAAAAACTTCCAGTGTTGGAGCATTCACCACTTCTGGAGGCAGGTTGTTCCACTGGTTAATTGTTCTAACTGTCAGGAAGTTTCTCCTTAGTTCTAGGTTGCTTCTTTCCTTGATCAGTTTCCATCCGTTGCTTCTCGTCCTGCCTTCAGGTGCTTTGGAGAATAGCTTGACTCCCTCTTCTTTGTGGCAGCCCCTGAGATGGGTCATGAAACATCTGCAAGAAAATCACCAAGCTCAGAGAGCACCAAGGACCTCACATCTTAACATCTGCCTGCTTCATGAACTTTGCAGTTCAAACATACAACTCTTTTTTTTTCTCATATCACCATATGTGTATCTTCTGGGTTTTGAGAAGATCTGTAATCCAATCCTGAATCATCCCACTTCATGACTATAATCACGGTGACATGTTAGTGGTCCAGTCCATACCAGGGAGAGTTCTCATGTGGAAAGAAGGGCTAACATTTTCCCTTCTGTAAAATAATCTGAAGTTGTTTAGTTCTTAATTAAATTCATCCTTCTATATTTCATTTGTAATTTGCACTTTGCCAGAAAGCTTGACACTAATGGAATTTTTCACATCCATCCTTAAAAGTAATAGAAAGGGGGAGCTTTTTCCCCCCTCCCTTTTGAAAATGTACAACTTACTTCCGAATGACTGGGAGCAGAAATATTTTAATTCAGAAGGAAATCAGAAAATATGCAAGTAGCCTCTTTAAATGCCAGTCTTGTAAGGTAGATTGTTCATGTCACAATGACCTTGTACCCGGGTAAAGAAAATTATACAAGAAGAAGGTCTTACATTTCAGATCATTTCAATTCCACATATCTCAGGATTCATGGAAGTACTGTAAATATTCAGTTACCAATTTTATTCACAAGCCATAGTGGAGGAAGAAGATGGATCAAAGATTATAACTGATGTTAAAATAGTCTTACCATAAAAAGTGTCTCAAGATGAGCTGAGGAATGTTGAGTATAAGTAGACATCCATGTATTTTTCAATGCAATAGGGAAGTGATTTTGTCTTATTGTTTTATTGTCATATGCTGATATTTTTTCTGCTATTTTCCAGACTGACTTCCTTAGTCGTTTCCCAAATTCTACCTAGACCCAATCTTGTTCAACTGCCACCTCTCAAACAAACTGCTCATATATCCTTATCTATATAAATAAAAATGTAAATGTTCGTTTGTTCAAAATCTTAAATCTCCGAAAGTTCTTCACTGATTGCTTTGAAATTTTCACACAATGTTGCATTCGAATACGCGCGTGTTTTTATATACCTATATTATATAGATGTTACACCTGTGACAGGTAAAACATGTTTTTTTAAAAAAAACAGTGCCATCTGTCGGACATAAAAGCAACACACGCTTTTACCAGACTGAGCCACAGCAACGTGTGGCTGGGTATAGCTAGTTTTAAAATAAAAAACTTAATAAGTTAAAAACCATTTAATCTGAATTGACATTAAATACAAATAAGAAACAGTAGCCAGGTCATTTAGACCGATCCAGAATGTAAACATTTTCCGTTGCAGTAAAAATAAGCCCAAACAGCTGTTTAATGATGCCAAGTCAAGATTTACTTGTGTATATGAAAATACCTGGGTTTTTTTAAGTTCCAATCTTATAGGATTCTCAAATTATGGGCTGCTATGACTGAATATTACATTTTATGTTTCTTGATCTTAATTTTTAGTTGCTCCCCCTGTTTTGTCAATTTGAAAACTAGAAAGTGAAAACCTGGGTTTAGAGTTTGGCAAACATCCCATTTTTTACTTTCCCTTTGATCTTGATCAAGTGCAATAGAGCAGTGTTGAAGACAAAATTGTCAGACTCAGTAAGAATAAATCTTGCTGGCTTCTGCATGTTTTAGAGCTCATGTGGAGATATATTAAAAGGTTTGGCCAAGTTCACTGTTAAAAGTCTCTAAGGAAATAGGAGGGCAATTTGGAAATAAACCTCCGTTTGGTTATCAATGACAGACACTCACAGATACAGAACATTTATTATACGCATTAGAAAACTACAATATTACATTACTTTTCGATGTAATCGCCATTCAAATTGAGGCACTTGTCATAACTTCTTACAAGGTTTGAAATTCCTTAGTAGTACTTGCTCGGGGCCAAATCTGGACTATGGGGTGTGTGTGATCAAAAACATCCCAACGGAACGGCTTCAAAAGTTCTTGGGTGCATCTAGCGGTATGCGGGTGAGCATTATCATGAAGCAACACCACATCGGAAGTCAGCAGGCCCCGATGTTTGTTATGGATGGCTCGTCTGAGTTTTTGTAACGTTTCACAGTAGACTTCTGAGTTGATGGTTGCACCACGCTCCATGAACTTCACTAGCAGTACCCCTTTGGCATCTTCACATTTGGCGGGATTTTCTATGGCACCACTTCCGGTGTGGTGTCGGTTCAAGATAATGCTTGCCTGCACAATGCTAGATGCCCCCAAGAACTTATGAAGCAGTTCCGCTGGGATGTTTTGGATCACCTCCCCCTTATAGCCCAGATTTGGCGCTGAGCAACTATTACTAAGGAATTTCAAACCTTGTAAGACATTGTGACAAGTGCCTCAATTGGAATGGCGATCATGTCGAAAAGTAATGTAATGTTTTAGTTTTCTGATGTGTATAATAAAAGTTCTGTATCCGCGAGTGTCTGTTGTTGATAACCAAACAGGTTTATTTCCGAATTGCCCCCGTACAGCAGTTGCCTGTGGCTTTTTAGTTGTTGATTGGGGTATTGGTGGCCGACTAAACTAAAACACACACACACACACACACACACACACACACCCAGGCACCACATAAGTAGCCCAAAGCACACATTCTGGTAGAGAGAAGATGGACCCCAGCATAAGTCTGAAAGATTGGAAGACTAAACCTCTGGATTCCAGCATTATCCTGAGACATGTATATTTGCCTTTATTCGTCAACATATCCTATTAATAAGTTGAGGAAATGAAATATATAGACCTACTCTTGTGTTTTGCTTAGAAACATGCCTTGCACAGAACATACAGTTATTATTGCATAAATATTGTTGAGAGATCCTTTCTTGATGTCAGCTTGATGTCATTACGTAGTTTGGGTAATGAAACATCTGCAAGAAAACCACCAAGCTCAGAGAGCACCATGGACCCACAGTCCTTTGCCTCCTCCTCCTCCTCCTCCTCCTCTCTGCAAACCCCACTCCCTTCTAGCACTGATGATGTTACCTAGTTGGGTCATGAAACATCTGGAAGAAAACCACCAAGCTCAGAGAGCACCAAGGACCCCACCGTTCAATCCTCAGCTACAAATATTTTCTTTTATCGATAGGTATTATTTTCCTATTATTTTCCCATTGCTAGAATGTGGGAAAACGGATCTTGCTATGCCTCGCCTTCAAATGTTAGTAGGATCTGAGGTCAATACATCTAATTGTCAGCCATGAAAACTCACACTTTATGGACATGCAGCTGTGGCTGTGTACCACTATACTAACCTACTTCGCCAAAAGAATGGCAAACACAAAAATGCTTCTCATTGCCAATTAAAAGTTAGAAACACTGTGGTTTTAATGTTCCCTGCTTCTCAGATAGGTTGGTGGAAGTGAACCTAGGTAGGGTGGGGACAGAGCCACAGAGAAGATGCTCCTGCCTCTGCGAAATAAAATCTAGATGTAAGATAAAGTCGGGAAAAAGTAATATGCAACCTTTTCTCTCTCACCTCATCTAGTGCTCAGCTTCTTAACAGAAAACTCCAGCAATCTGAAAAGCTCTTGAGACATAGTTTATTTCTTCCAAAGAAAACTAAAATCTAATGCAGCCGAGATACTGGTAATCATTCCATTGTATTCCAGAAAGTTCGGCACAGAAGCCTTTTCTGCTGTGTGGAATGACCTCATTAAAGCACTTGGCTTGGCTTCCTCTTTGCTCCATCAATATATTGAATTCTTTGGTGACTATTAGAGAGATGGGTGAAAAGTCTGGGGGACAGAAAGGATGGAACCAATTAATGAAGAAAGATGAGCTAAAGGGAGGAAAGGAAGCGTGTGTGTGTGTGTGTGTGTGTGTGTGTGTGTGTGAGCGCGCGCCTGTGTAGATTCCTCATCTCAAGCGGTACATTTCTTCCACGTTCTGTATTTCTGTAAACTTTCCCACATCGATTTTGTGGGTATTTGCGACCAACTTCTCAACTTCATTTAAAATGGCTGGAAACGGAGAGAAAAAGGCTGAACGTTCTTGCCATTTTGTAGCTCCCTTAGAGTGGGGCAAATGAATCATTCTTGCAATTTCAACTTTATGATGCACAATTTGCCTACCTAAGGGTCAAAAATAAAGAGGAAGAGAGCACCATGAGGTGGAGAAAACTTTGATATAGTTCTTTAAATCTTGAACCAGTACTACTGATTATATGATGGTACACTGATAAAATAGGTTATTTAAAGAGAAACATTCTATCATCTATCATCTATCTATCTATCTATCTATCTATCTATCTATCTATCTATCTATCTATCTATCTATCTATCTATCTATTTTCTTCTTCTTCATCATCATCATCATCATCATCATCTCTCCTATCTATCTATCTATCTATCTATCTATCTATCTATCTATCTATCTATCTATCTATCTATCTATCTATCTATCTATCTATTTTCTTCTTCTTCATCATCATCATCATCATCATCATCTCTCCTATCTATCTATCTATCTATCTATCTATCTATCTATCTATCTATCTATCTATCTATCTATCTATCTATCTATCTATCT
>NW_015393821.1:8094-13322 GCF_001527695.2 Protobothrops mucrosquamatus | reverse complement strand
ACACATGGGCACAAGTAGAGCCTATTTTACTACTAGCACTGCCACATTCTGAATCAGATCTAACTTCTGGATGGTCTTCCAAAGCAGCCCCATGTATAGCAGATTGCAAATATAAATACTATAAAAATTACAACTAATAAGTTAACTAATGTCAAGTCAACCAACTGAGGCAGGGGGTTGGTGGGGAAATTGCCCATTGTCTGGTCTAAATAGTAAAATATGATTGTGAGGGAGTGCAGTCATGTCAGCAATTTTTACTCATAAATGGGAGGAAAGCATAAGAAAGAGACCTGAGATTGGCTGGCTGAAAAGTCAGTATTTTGCCAATTATTTCAAAAATTGTAATGTGGGTAATAAAGGTTAGGGTTTGCTGTACTCTCCTAGTATTGTGAAACTGTTAAATTTAGTTCATTTGGCTGCTGCAAAGTTTTCTGAAATATGAAATATTGCTTAGAATTGTTCTTGAAGTTTTTGGATCTTAATACTTTAATCCATTCTATTTCTATATTTTTGGTGAATCCAGCTGCTTTTATTCACATGGAAACTGATGTGGCTTGTTGTTCTGTTCTGGATGACTTCCAGGTGTTAATATTAAAGTATATTACTGAAAGAGATATAACTTGGTTGATTTAGCTTTTGTTCCTTTTTTATCTGCCAGTTTTGCACACCAGTGATTGCATCTGCTTATTTCAGCTGTTTCACACTTTTACCCACCATATGGATTGCAGTTAAGATCATCAACCAGCAGTTTACCGTTGCATATGCAAAGTTATGTTCTCACACTGTAATCACAACCAGGATACTGCACCAATCTATCACAAGCAAAAACTTTTAAACAATAGTGGTTGGCAAAAAAAAGAGCAAGAGCTATTGGTTCAATAATTAGGAAAATATTTACATGACCAAGTGAGAGGGTGAAAATTGATTGATTTAACAGCCGATCTGATACAACTTCTGAATCTCAAAAAACTATGGTTCTTTCCTCGATAATCCTTCCCCGCCCCATTCCTTTATACTTAACTGTGAACTATAACCAGCTGTGCTCCAAAATGATTTGAGCTATAATTCTCACACGATCCCCAATTATTAACTGGGAACGAAGAAAATCGAACTTCAAAGCATTTATGGAAGAAAGAAAGAAAAAGGAGTACGAAGCAGAAACCTCCGCAATCTATCGAACGTCACATATATCATTTAAGTACAACGATAGTTATAATCGCTCTTTTTGCCACAGACGAAACTCTTTGTACAAGCCAACAGAGTCTTACCGATAGAAATGTTTAACGCTTACCGGAAGTGCGGTTTATGTATGTTAAGCCAAGTCGCACAACAAAAACGTCATTTCCTATAAACGTTTGTGGGAATCGGAACCGCATCGCCTGGAGTCAACATGCCGAAGTGAGTGAACTGGGTAGACTAAGGATGAAAATGCAGGACGGGTGGGTGGGAAAATGTGTGTTCTGAAAAAGGAGAGAGAAGAAGAAGATTCTGTAATACGAGCAGCGTCTCTTATTGCTTGGCGAAATTCATTTCTATTTGAACATCGCTTTAGTTTTTCCTCCAGTATTTGCAGTTGAAGTTTTCCTCCAGTATTTGCAGTTCTCGCTTTTTGGACACACATTTCCAGGAAAATAAATTTCCTTGACTGCCAAGTGCATTAGATACTAACAGCCGCCTCTTTCCATTTTGGCTGTTTGATGAAGTCAGTTGTGTATGATTGATGTTTCCAGAATCAGGAGTCGGGTCTAACTAAGATTGCTAGATCCTGGCTGTTAAAAGTGCTGATCCTATCTGATACATTTTATTGTGTGGTCATTTATACAGGTAGTTCTCAACTTACAACAGTTCATTTAATGACCTTTCAAAGTTACAATGGCACTGGAAAAAGTGACTTATGACAGTCTTTCACAGTTATGACCTTTGCAGCATCCCCATTCGATCAAAATTCAGATGCTTGGTAACTGGTTCATATTTATGACTGTTGCTGTGTTCCCTGGTCATGGTGATCCCCTTTTGCTACCTTCTGACAAGCAAAATCAATGGAGAAGACAGATTCACTTAACAACAAGGTTACTAACTTATCAGCTGCAGTAATTTACTTAACAATTGAGAGGGAAAAGGGCATAAAAAGGGGCAAAACTCAACAAATGTCTCACTTAACGAAAATTTGGCTCAGTTGTCATAAGTCGAGGACTATCTGTACAAACATGAGGCATACTTTTTCCCCCTAATTTTATCACTAGGACAGCGAAATTATTACAGTGAGTTGATGGAACTGCTTTATATATAGATATAGCTATGCTAATATATTTGAATTAAATACAACTGAACATTTAAGATTTTTGAAGAAAATTTGTAGTTGGCTTACTAAAATATGTTAAAGATTTCCTAACGTGTTAAAGAAGCTAGTAGCAGTTATTCCTACTTCCTATGAATATTTGTTTTGCCTTTCAGGTTTTATTGTGATTACTGTGATACTTATCTCACCCATGACTCTGTAAGTAGAAATTTTCATTGTGTTATGATCAGAAATTTAAAATATTTTTTCCATTTAATTATTAGTTCTGATTATATTTCTTAGTTAAGAATTTGAGTTTAAAACTGGTTAATATTTTTGTAGGCAACTGTAAAGAAGTGATGAGATTGAATCTGTTTAGATACTCATGCTGGAACTATTTAAACTGCTTAATTGCAGTTATAATTAAAGCACTGAAAGAGAAATGAACTAGTAAAACATAAATGCAAATTTTAAAGGCTATGAGAATTTATTGGGAAGCAATTTTTGTGACCAGAAATATGCATTGGAGATAAATGTTGGGTTTGAAAGTATAATGAGTACCAGGAGAGTAATGGGGTGTTCTTTTCTTCCAGCCGTCTGTGAGGAAAACCCATTGCAGTGGCAGAAAACATAAGGAGAATGTGAAAGATTACTATCAAAAATGGATGGAAGAACAAGCACAGAGCCTGATAGATAAAACAAGTAAGTCTTATTCATTTCAAGTATTGTTTTGTATTTATCAGTCCTGAAATTCTACCATGAAGTACAGACACTGTTTTGTTCTATTCTCATAAAATGTTGGAATGAAAGCTGTTTAGGATTGTGTTTGACAGCAGAACAACCATCCATAAACTGGTGGACAACGTATGGCAGACATAAATTTGGTCTATAAAGAATAGAACCAAATTAAGTGCTGGGGAGAACTGGCAAAAAAAATCTAAACTTCAAAAATAGGCTGGATCTAGCTGAGGACTGCTGAGAAATAAATGTATTTATTTATTTAACTTTTATTAGCTACCCAACTCCAATGGACTGTCATTGCATCCCCATGATAAATGGATCTGGGTAGTAACTCCTGCATTAGAACCTCTCCTTACTGGTCACATAATCCAGAACATTCAGGGCTTGGAAAGGATTTCAGCAGCAATGTTCTACATGCTTTCTTTACTTTGTGATAAGCGTCTCCAGAAAATCCATGTCTTCCTCAGCATCCTGTATTAGAAACAGGGATTCTAAAAATTTATAGGCAGTGCTATGTAGAAATAACTGCTCTATTTTAGTGGAAAAATATTGAATGCATATTCTAAATTCCTAAAAGCAAACCCTTGATATAGTCAGTATTTCATAAGAAAGATTCAATATTCTTTGTACTGAACTGATATGATTATTTGGTTTTGTTTATTTTAAAATATTTAGAAAATTATTCTCTTTAAAATTTTCTGAACACATTGATATATTGTTTTAGGTTTTCAAAAGCAACTCTATTTTATTCACTCACTGCTTTCAGTTTCTTCATGAATATTTTAAATGGAAGTTGATTCTAATGTGTTCATTGCAGTTTGCCAGTAAATATATTTAGGATTTCAGATTTAGCTGGGAATACTTCTCATAGAATTTGTATCAACATGCAAACTGTGGAAAAAGTGGAAGCATGGAAAAAGTATTTGTGCATTATGTGATAATCTCTTATTTTTAGTTTGAAAATATCCCTTAAAATTGATGAAATGGATAGAATTTGCTTTTGCAATTAAATATTTTCACTTGTCTGGAAATAAATTCAGACAATTATATACCTTAATAGGGTGGATTGTTTGAAATTTTACAGAATTGCACTATATATGTACTATAATTGGAAAAATATTTTTTCAGAAGTCTGTTAATTCTTATTTATATCTTTCCCCTTTTCTCCATTAATACAGCGGCAGCATTTCAGCAAGGCAAAATCCCACCTACCCCATTCTCTGCTCCACCTCCTGGAGGAGCAATGATACCACCACCACCTAATATCCGTATGTATGAATATTGTTACTCTATTTCTGGTAAATCTATTATATGAAAATCTTAAGAGAGAATACTATACTATTTTATTTAATATTAGTTATTCATTTTAAAAAAAATATTGCTCCTGTTCTTAATAAGTTATGATCCAATAGATACTTGCTATTTGTACATAAACGTTAACACAAATAAAATGTTTTTACAATTTCTGAGACACTGAATTGATATAGGTACATACAAGACTGATTGACATATTTGTTTTTTGCTGTACTTTAGCTGGTCCTCCACGGCCTGGTATGATGCCAGCACCCCATATGGGTGGACCACCAATGATGCCAATGATGGGACCACCTCCTCCAGGAATGATGCCAGTTGGACCTGGTAGGTTATGGGTTGAATAAATGCTTACTTCTTTCTAGTCTGAAGACAAAGGACCAGTTGCTGTACATTACATCCTTTTAGTGGAACAGAAAACCTGCATATTAAAAGATGACTAGTGACATCTATCAAGGATCAAGATTTGGACTGTGCCATAGCAAGGAAAAATCTTTGGAAGTGGTATATTGTGAGTTGTCACAAGAAATTCCCATGAAAAAAACGGAGGACTGTGCCAGTACCATTGCAGAAGTATGACCTAGAAAGTTTAGGAATAAGGATTTTTTTTAATTTAATTTAACATGGATTTATATGCCGCCCTTCTCCCTATAGGACTCAGGGCGGCTTACAGCATATTAAAACACATAAAACATCATCCCCCCCATAAAAACCTGTTAAAAACCAAATATTTTTTTTTCGCTGTATAATTAATTAAAATTTAAATTAAAATTGTCCCTATTTAAAAATTCTCCCTAGGCCAGACCCGCTTGTTGAAAAAGCCATGTCTTGAGGGCGCGGCGAAAAGGTAGGAGGTCCGGAATCGTCCGGATCTCGGGGGGTAGTTCGTTCCAGAGGG
>NW_015393821.1:0-8024 GCF_001527695.2 Protobothrops mucrosquamatus | reverse complement strand
TCTTCCAGTGTCAGCCGTGGATCCAGGAGGACACCCAAGTTGCGCGCCCTCTCTGAGGGGGCCAAAATTTCGCCCCCTATAGACAGCGATGGAGTCAGCTGACTATGCCGAGGCGCCGGCAACCACAGCCACTCGGTCTTGGAAGGGTTGAGTCTGAGTCTGTTCCTCCCCATCCAGACCCGTACGGCCTCCAGGCACCCGGCCATCACATCAAGGGCATCGTTGGGGTGACCTGGGGTGGAGATGTACAGCTGGGTATCATCAGCGTACTGATGGAACTCCACCCCAGCTCTTATCATTACTACACAGGGAAACTTCCAATATTTCTTTTCTAGAATAATTATTTTCAGACCTCTTTACTTTGGAGTTACTTTGCTACCTTCTCTCACTGATCAAATTGTGATATAATTTATGTAGGTTTACAGAAGGAAGGAAATATAGGCGAAAAACTATATGTGATTTTTTTTATTTCCTTCCTTTCTTCCTTCTTTCCTTCCTAACCTTGCTTTGCTGTATTTCAATTATTGGGTGGGACTCTAAAAAGGACAAGACACATTTTTGTAATGTATTTTTTTTATTCTGAAGAGGTTGGAATTTTTCTTCTTGTTCTTTCATACTCTGGTTTAGGTTATTGACAGGCCTTCTGAGCAAATATGCAATAAATGTTTTAGAAGAATTTGCTTTATTTCAGAACAATTAGTGTAGATTACTAATATCAAAATAGAGAATATAGAAAAACCACTTGAGGCAGTTGTAGTGGAGTTAACTGGGGTACTGTATGCATTTAATTTTTATTAAGAATTTTGTTTATAAAAGTACAATGTAAACTAAACTTAAAAAAGAGAATAGAATAGAAAGAAAAGTAAAAAGTACAAGAAAAAGAGGTGAAAGAAGTAAGAAGATAATAAAAAGAAAGAAAAGAAATATATAAAGAAGCAACTTGCGACCTTTATCACAACAAGTAAGCGAATTAGAGTCTAGGTCCTCCCTGTAAGGTTACAGATTTTATCTGTCCATCCTGTATCTATTTCTTCCTATAAACAAATCCATAAAACATCATTTTTTCAGTCCTTATGTCAGGAAAGTTCATAAGCGGTTGCTAGAACAAGATAACTTTTAACTTTTTCTTAAATAAATCATCTTTGTATTCCTTTATTTCTAATAGTTTTAATCTTTAGTTCATTCAGATATGGTGTACTATGGATTTGATTTCTCTTTATTTCTTTGTCCCATAGAACAGAATTCTTCAAGGCTTTAACAAACCTCTTTTGTAAATCCAATAGGAAAAATTATCCAGGCCACTCTATTAGTTTCTCATTTACATTTCCCTTTTAAATTTTAAAATCTCAGCTAGTTTCTTTTGTAGATCCAATGAAACATCCCTTTCTAACTTATTTTCTTGGCCTGTCAGTTATAAATCTGTTTTTGCTAACCTTTTGGTGTCAGATAACATTTGTTCTGTCATTTCTCCAATAACATATTTTGAGCATAGTCTATCCATAGAAACAGACATCACTATTGACATTGTTGATATTGTGGCTACTATTTTCTGATACCATTTTTCAAAAATCTTCAGTATTTTTGTTATAATGCTTTATATCATAGGATTGTACATTTTTCTTCTAAGAACTTTAGTCCCTCTAGTGTCAAGTTTTTGAAATTGTGAAATTGGCTATCATTACATTTTGTAAAAATCAAAATAGAATCTTATTTCCCATGAAAAGTTATTTATTCTTTATAATTAATTCCAATATTGTATTGTAATAGTTTCAATACTCCAATTTTATCTGGACCCTTAGTCCATTTATAAGATCAAAATAATTAGTTTTTTGCTGTTTATTTCAGATTCTTTAAATTCTTAGGCTTATGATTAAAATTTTCTTTCATTCAAGATTAAAGGCAGACTTATCCAGCATTTTCCAACTTGTTCTGAAGGTCTATAATAATTTAAAAGTAGTTAATGAGCAATTTATGAAAGTGATTAGTGCCATTTAAAAGTCTGTCATGGTACTGAGCAAGATGACTAATCCCATCATCTCCAAACCTGTAGAAAACTACTGTCCTATGGTCTCCTTGGGTTGAGCAGCCATCTGAAGCACATGTGGATGATCTTTTATCCTCTTCTTATCCAGAGAAATTCTAAGGAACCAGTTTACACATTGATTCCTTGGTCTTTGCCCCAGTCATCAGCTCAATTTTCACAAAACAGCTTATAAAATTTTCTTGAAATTTGTTTTTGTGTTGGAAAATTTAAAGAAAACAGAGAAAGTGACATATTGGCCCATAAATTAGTGGTACGTTCCTTTATGTTGTTATTTTCTTTGCTTTTATAGCTCCAGGAATGAGGCCACCTATGGGAGGACATATGCCAATGATGCCAGGACCACCAATGATGAGACCTCCATCCAGGCCCATGATGGTACCAGCCAGACCAGGAATGGCTCGCCCAGACAGATAAAGTGGAATTGGACCCTTTGCTCCCTTTTTTTAGTTGTACACCTTTCTGATAAGCTGTGGAAGTTGCATTGCCCAAATTGTTTGCAATCTAAAATTGGGGGAAGGAGAAAAGTCCTGGGAGAAAAAAACATAAATATTGGACAAAGGCTTTGTAGCATTTCCCAAATATTTTTTCATGTTTGTTGTCAAATAAAATATTGATAATTGGTTTCTCATGTGTTGTGGGCTGAAACTATGATGATTCCATTAAAATAGTAATAATTTATGGTTGTATGTTTCTTCCCAAAAGTGACATTGCTCATTGTGGGTGGTCCCTTCCACCACCTTTCAAATCTACACATGAATTCCAGTATTAACACTTAATTCCGAACTTGCTCTCATCCTTAGTGTGCTTTTATCACGCTAAACTGTTGAGGTCTAGGGCGTTCTCTTCACCCTACACCTAACCATTCTGATCATTGTTCTATAACAATCTGTTTTGAAAGCTTCCTTCCACGCAATGTTTGGAATACTACTGTGATACTATCCCTAGTTGTGGGTGGGATAGAAAAAAATGGAGACTAAATTAAACTGTCTAATCCTTAGTCATCATGCCAGAGAATAGTTTTGCACAATTTGAGATGCAAGTGATTTTGCATCTTGTTGCATCTTGATACTTGTTACACTAGGTGGGATGACAGTTGATAATCAGTATTCTATATGGGTTCTTAGTGGTAAATATTTCAGTAACTTATGCTTTCTTTTTCCAATTATAAAGAAAATTTTTGTACTTCGAGATAAAAATATACATTGATGCACTGTTAAAATTAAACAACTTGAAAACATACAGAGTGTGCTTTAAATTGTATATCAGTGGAGTATATCACTGTATTGTATATCAGCATGAGCAACCACATAAATATCTTATGATTTAGACAAATCCCTTCATAAACTTCCTCCTTCAGGATTACCACTTGATATGGCAAGGTCAGTGGACTTTGGAGCAGTGGGGAGTGATGGGATTATCGTTGCTAAGCAAGATGGTCATGTGATGCTTATTGCTTAGTGACAGAAATTTTGGTTTCAATTACTATCATTAGCTGAGGGTTATCTATACTCTTATTTTACAAGAACAAATGTATTTGAAACTTGATAAGTATAAACTAATGGAAATGCGAAATTGGTGACTTCTGGGGAGGCATGATAAACTGTGAAAACAGAGCCGACAACCACAGCAAATATTGAAGAACTGGTGAATAGGCTGTTTCTTCGGAACCTCTCTGGGTAAGGAGAGCAGGGAGGTTGCCCAAATGTGCTCCAGACAGCTACTCATAAGGTGACTGTAGGATAATGGTCTTCCACAGGTTTGAGCATTAGGAGACGAAGGAACTGCAGCAGAGCTTTTAAAGGACAGTAAGTGTGCAAGACTTTCTAATCACTCTTGGAAATTGTTAACCATCTAAGAGCTATTAGAGACCTTTGGAACTACAAGTTTGAAAAGTCACTGAGTAAATTTAATTTTAACTTTTAACAAATGAAAATTAATAATAAGCTTAAGAACATAAAGGATTTGAAATAAACATCAAAAAGCTAAATAAGATTTAAGAAAGTTATGAATGGATTAAGGGTAAAGTTAAATTTGGAATAATTGACCTACTACGATATATAAGATTTTGGACTTAGCTATAAAAAGAAATAGCTTCTTGTGGGAACTACAGTTACTTTAGCTATCTTGACTCATAACAAAGATGAGATGTTTTTAGAAACTGGATACTAGAGGGAATTAAAAGATTCCAAGTAGAAGGAAAACAAATACCAGCCTGCTTTTGGTGCCAGTTAACTGGAGCTTACAAAATGATACGAAACTGCATTAGAAATATTAAAGGAGATCTTTGAAGAATGGAACCAGAAATTAGTAGCTACAATATCAACAGGATCAATAATGATACCTGATCATATGGATAGTTTATGTCCAAAAAATGCTTCTAGGAAACAACAGATGTGGAACAAATTTTGTCTGACAAAAATAGAGAAAGTAGTGGAACTACAAATGACAGGCAAAGAAAATGACCTGGAAAATATTTTCTTACCTTGATCTACAAGAGGCTTTTTAAACCCTTGAAGAATCTGTGTGATGGAATAAAGAAGAATTGAACAGAAATCAAATCCCACAACAATATTTCAATAAACAGTAAACATTAAGTCTTAAAAATAAAAGGAAGTCATATAAAGTTGTTTTATTTGATCAAGATTAAGATCCACCCCCCCCTTTTTTCAGTTTTGGTAATTCTTTATAGACTTTTTGCTGACACTAGCATTAAAAAGTTGATATTTTATGGATTTGCTTATATATACTGCTCACAAAAATAAAGGGAACGCAAACTCCTTCAGTTCCATGTTAAAATGTTCCCTTTATTTTTGTGAGCAGTATATAAGGGATGGGATAAGGGATAAAAGATTGTAAGGGTGAAGAGTTCCTAAATTTGCCTATACTTTTAATGAACGCTGGAAGTTACCTTACATTTTTATTTTCTTTATATTCTTTTTTGTTTTCTTTTTTACACTTTATTCTTTCTCACTATTCTTTTTTCTTTGAGTTTAGTTTGTTTATGCTGTTGTAAACAAAAAATTCTTAATAACAATATATGCAAAAAAGAAAGAACATGAAATTGCTAAAGCAGAAATTTAAGTATTCAAAGTTATGTTTTAGGAGTAAATAAACTTAGATGAACTAGAATGGGCCACTTTAAATCAGATGATAATGCAGTATTTAGGATATGAGCTCATATAAATTAATGGAATGGCAAGGAAAATTAACAAGAGCATAACTAAGTATGTGCTTGACTACTAGGAGCACGAAACTTGGAAATAATAGCTCACACTCATTTAAAATCGTGCAAACATGTCAAACTCGCGACGTCACATAATGTCGCTCAACGTATCGGGACGGTTTTGCCATTGCTGGCAATGGGGTTGGCGCAGCTTCCGGATGACGCGTCTGGCCCACGGACCGGCAGTTTGACACCCTGTGGGATGGGGACAAGCAAATAATCATGGAAAAGCTCTCATAAAGATTAAAACAATCTATACTTATTTACAAGCAGAATTATAGAAAGTAGAGAAATAACATTTATTCAGGAACAAAAATTGTTAAAAACTAAAGTAGAATGGGTAATACAGGATCAGCTGTGTCATATAATTTCAAATTATTTTAAGCCATTGAAAGATGGTGTGTAAAATGTACATTTTTTAAATTAAAATAAGTTAAAACATGTAATAGGTCAGGAACAAAATAGGAAAGCATTAGACCAAATAAACTGTTTAAAACTGCAGAAGAACAGGCACTTAAGAGGTTTAGCAGCTCTGTGCCAACAGATATGGAGAAATATGTAATCTAGAGGTTTGAAAATACTGAAGGAGGAAGAAGAGGAGGGGGATGTAAGGGAATGTGCAAATTGCACCAAGTCATTATGCAAGACATGTTTTGATGAGATCTTATAGAAACAAGAATTAGAGCCATACATGACTCCAATGTCAAATGAATGCCAAGTGAATGGGTACGTTTCAGAAAATATAAATAGACATGATCAGATAGTTAATATACCATGAATAATGAGAGATTGGGAATACAGATCTCTGATGATTATAGTAAGGTGTAAATTATAGTATTGTGTAAATCCTGTCAAATGTGTAATAGGTATACCAGAACATAAAATTATTCTTCTGAAAAAAACTTTACAATGAATAAGAAACTATTGTAAAACCAGAGTTGGAAGGAACATGGTGGTTGAGAATAGGAAAGGGAATAACAAGGATGCATACCCACTTAATACAGTGAATATTTTATAAGAATAACAGAATTGAAAAAGATAATAGCTGGAATTAAAACAGGAGTCAACATTCTAATAATTTGAAATATAGAGATAATTCAACCTTGTTAGGTAATAATAAATAATTATTAAAACGTTGGTTATTAAAGTAAAAATAGAATGTAAAAAATATGAAATATTGAAATTAAAACCAAAAAATTAATAACCAGTATTAACAGAATAACAAGGTTGGAAGGGACTTTGGAGATCTTCTAGTCCAACACCCTGCTCAGGCAGACAAATGGTTGGCCAACCTCTTCTTAAAAACTTCCAGTGTTGGAACAGTCACATCTTCTGGAGACAAGTTGTTCCACTGATTAATTGCTCTAACAGTCAGGAAATTTCTCCTTAGTTCTAGGTTGCTTCTCTCCTTAATTAGTTACCATCCATTGCTTCTTGTCCTGCCTTCAGGTCCTTTGGAGTACTTATAACCACATGAATTGATTAATGGATGGATGGATGGATGGATGGATAGATGGATGGATGGATGAAGTCCAAAGAAGGTTTTGTTTTGTTTGGTTCAAGACTATGGTGTGTAAGAGAAATAAAAAGGACATTAATCCCGGGAAAGAAGGCAAAGCCAAATTTACACAAAATTATGGCACATAAAGATATATCTATGAAAGTAATATATTTATATATTTCGTGTAATTATTAAAGACCAGAATAGTTGTGAACGTTGGACACTAGACAAAGAGCAAGACAATAGCTGTCTTCTAAATATTAATCCAGGAGGGGTTAATAAGAGACAAAAACCAATAAACTGTATTGAATACCGTAAAGAATAACTGCTCTTTTGAAGTAATGATGTAATGAAATAATGATGAGCACCACAAACTCACATACTTGAGAACATGGTGCAAGTGGATAATGGCACAAGATTGGAGGAAGTAATATCTGGCTTAGGAGACTTCCATAAGGCTCTCCCACAGCTTAATAGCTGTCCCATGGAATTCCTCTGAGGTTTGGAGTTCTCTCTGTAAAGTTTCCACTCATGATTTCTTTTCTTATCCTTAAATGCTCTGGAGACTAAATCCATATTCTCCAGTCTGATATCCCTTCATGTACTGGAGGAATATTATCATGTCTCCCTATAGCCTTCTCTTCCATAAGCTGAACATGTCAAGTTCCTTTAACTATTGTTTGTAGGATTTAGCCTCCAAGTCCCTTATTGTACTCGTTGCTCTTCTCTCCACTCCTTTCAGTCCCTTAGTGTCCTTTTTGTATTGTGGCAATCAGAACTGGACATAGTATTCCAGGTACAGTTGGACCAGTGCAGCATATAACTCTGTTGCTATAGCTCCAAACTGTATTTTGGCAATTGCAGCACAATTATGCTTAATCTGTGGTTTACCAAAACTTCCAGTTCCTTCTTGTAAGTATTACTGCGAAGCCTGACGTGTACCTGTGTATCTGTTTTTTTCCTGCCAAAGAACAGAACATTACATTTGTCAACACTGAACATTTGGCTGGATAGGTCTCAATATTCATGCTTATAAAGTCCTTCTTCAATTGTCAGATTCTTTTCTGGGGTGTTAGCAATCAGCCTCAGCTTTATGGACATCCACAAAGTTTATGAACATCCCTTCTATTCCCTCATCTAACTTATGAAGATGTTGAGGAGCATTGGGCCCAAGCAGAACCCCGACATATTCACTGCATACTCTGCTCCATGTGGACATAGACACATTAAGGACAACACGTTGGATATAGTTGTCA
>NW_015393820.1:0-17115 GCF_001527695.2 Protobothrops mucrosquamatus | reverse complement strand
TATATATATATATATATATATATATATATATATATATATATATATGTTTTCATATATATACACAGTTACTGTAGGTTAGTTTGAGCTGTTAACTTTAGATGTTGATAAATTAAACAGAAGCATCAGAAGCCATAAATGAAATTATTAGGATGAGCATAGTTCAACCTGTCTATCTAGGAATTCTCCAGCTGTGCAAAGTATCACAGGGATAGCAATTAATATTTGTTTTCTTCTTTCAGAAAGCACACATTAGTGCTGAGAAAATCAAGAAGAATTATTGAAGAAGAAGTTCTATAGTTCAGTCTAAATCATTTTCTTTCAAGGTTTAGATAATCTGTCAAAGTTTCTGTAATTGTATAAAACTTCACATACTTATTCTATATCTATCTTTTCTAATATATTATCAGATACTTTTCTTACATACAGTAGCTTTCTTAATATAATTTTACTCTGCACTTTTTTAATGTTGTGTGAGTGTATATATAGATCTCTCTTTTGTAGACTCATTATGCAATTTCTCAAATATGCACTATTTTGTGTGCAATATTTGAGCAGATAAATATTTCAGAATGAATGCTAAAGGAGTCTATGAGTCACATACAGTACCGATCTGTGTCACAATAGATTCTGTTTTGGCAGATCATCACTTTTCACTTGAAAATAAATCTTTGATTGATTTTTTTTTCACATCCCCATTAAATACAGCTCTGCCAAATTTAAAAAAAAATCAAACAAACAAACAAAAACTTTTAACTTTCAGTTTCCATTTCAATCATCAATCATTGTTCCACTCTGGGTTTCTACATTTAAAAAATTATGTTAGGAATACAGATGCTGAATGGAAATGTTTATCACATCTCACCATAAAATGCAAAAAAACTCCTGAACACCATTGCTGGTAGAAAGTATTTGTCAGACCTGCCCCAGCCCAGGACCCATTTTATTGAAGTGATGGGTTCTTTTACTAAGATTAGGTGATTGCAGCAAAAGGAAAGCTAGATCTGTTGTTCCCTTGCAAAACCTTATATTTTTACTCTCTCTCCGGGCCCTCCCCCTTGATCAGTCTATCTCTGTCCAATGGTATGCCATTTAGGTGATTTGGGAACAACTTGGATGTTTGGCACCACTTGGAGCAGTTACATATGCTTTCCCAAGCTAGATGCCCTAAATTGCTAGCAATGTTGCTTTTGAAAGCTTGAACCATTGTCTGTAGACTGTAAGTATCTGGATCTTGTTACATTTTATTTCAATTTATTTTCCCCCTAATTTTATTGCCTGTTCTCTAATTTTGTATTATATATTCAGGTTAACTACATTCAAATACTTTTTTCTTGTCCTCAGTTTTACTTTCTTAGCTTCTCTTACTTTTGCTGTTATCATTTCTATTTTTCATTTGACTTCATTGTTTTTTTCCCTAGTAGGTCTTTCTCATAATTACAGAGTTTTAAAAGTAGGATGAAAACAGAAATAAAATTAGTGTCCAAAACATTATCCTGAATATCTAGTTCCTAGGGGCTCCTATGATAATCTAGCACCTGACTTATCTTTTGTAGCTCCCTCTTTCTGCTCTAGGATCAATATTACTGTCTCAGTGCCTCTAATTCTTTCTTTGCTTGGTTTGGACTTTCTTGTCTCGGCAACTCTGATGTCACAATCCTAATTATCCTCACTTTTAATTTCTTGCTTTCCTTTCTGCAGTGAGCGTCTTTAGAAACTTTTTTTTTTACTGACTCTGAGTTCTGCCACTGTTTCTTCATCACTGACAGATTTCTTCATTGCTGATCTTGGTCAGCTTCATTTAGTCCCTTCAGTCTCTCTCCTGCTTTGACAAACGGCAAACACTTTCATTGTACCAGAAAAGAATCCTTGTACCTTTTCAACCTGATCAAGGTGGCAGATGTGACATCCAGGATGGCCAGGGATCATTCCAGATGACATGGCATGATGGTTATCATGCATGAAAGCGGAAAAAGGAAAAAAAATCATCACCGTATCTACAGTTTGGATAACCTGTCCTCCACCACCCACCCAACAATTCTGTCAGTTTACTTAAAATAGAAAAAGGAACTGGGTTAACTACAGTAAGCGACATGGTTTGCATATATCTTTTTCTGAATTCGATTCAGGAAATAGAATATTTGCAATCCTGCTAGCCATATCTAGTCTACAGAGGCAGCCCAGCAAACTCAATTGTTTCAAAAAATACTGGGGTATTAGGAGAATCAATAAAGACTGCATTTCATCTCTTTCACACATGTGGACATCATCCAAATCTGAACCCAGATTACAGTGGAGCTAAATAATCTAGTTAATTCAAAAATGTCTGTAGTTCAGGCCTCACCACTCTCAGCCTTCTAAAAAAAGGACCACTTCTATTCATTTTAAAAAGGTTTTCTCAAATGTATTGATACTACAGTTGCTTTGGCTGCATAACTCTCATAACTTTGTATCCAAGATTAATAAATTAAGACAAAACCAATTGTAATATAATCAAGGTATGGGCAGATTTTGGTGGAAGTATAAACATATATTTCCTCATTGATTGTTTGGAAAATCATATATATAAAATACATGTGCTATAGAAATATTCTTCCCAATTTTTCCCAAAAAGCTAAGATAGCATAGATAGCATAGATCAGGGGTGTCAAACTTGCAACGTCACGTGAAGTGTCGCGACGTATCGTGACTTTTTTTCCATTGTCGGCAATGGGATGGGCATGGTTTCGGCATGATGCATCCAGCCCACAGGCCAGCAGTTTGACACCCCTGGCATAGATATATAGATGGATGGATGGATGGATAGATAAGAGAGAGAGAGAGAGAGAGAGAGAGAGAGAGAGAGAGAGAGAGAGAGAGAGAGAGAGAGAGAGAGAGAGAGAGAGAGAGAGAGAGATTTGTAGACTTTTTTTGTAAAAGAAGAAAATTGGTGATGGTGATTGTGATTGTGATGGTGATGATATGCTTTATATTCACTGTTTCTAGAGGAAATCATAAGAGTCAAGGAAATGGATGGCATAAGTACACAGACAACATTCAGTTCTATTTCTCCTAGTGTCAATAAGATGGCACTGTACAAATCCATCTGTAATGGGTTCAAATCAGGCCAGTAAACTAAGACTAAATCTTAGCAAGAAAGCATCCCTGAGGAGCCAATGGAGTCAATCAAAAGCAGATCTGAAAATGGAAAACAAGCTGTTCCAAATGTCTTGCACTCCCATTAAAAGTAAGGTAATGCAGCCAAGAAGAACTCATGGCTTGCAATGTATATGGATAGATAGGTTTGCTATCTCATATTTTATTTATGTAAGTTCATGATGATAATATTAACTACTTTATTGAGTGCCTTCTCTCTGCCTATTTATTTCAGATATAGGCTGGTATATAGTATATTTTTGATGTGCACATTTTGTTGAATAGGAATATATGCTTTAGACCTACAGACCTACAGTAAAGTTTATTAAGGGTTTATTTCTTAATATCCATATCTTGGGTCAAGGTGTAAGTATCATGCTGGCTGTTTTATTTTTTTCTTATTTTCAATATGTTCATCATTTAAACATGTAGATGTGTGTTTTCAAAGCAATGTTGCCTTCTTACTTCCTCAATATAACTACGGAGGGAGAAGATTCATGTGCTTTTTGTTTCTCATATATAAATTATATAGCATTTTTTTTTTAAGCGTTTCTCCTTTTTTTCCCCTTCCCTTTTGGGGAAAGTAAAATGATAGATTGCAGCAATTTCCAGCACTTACTGCCCTTACAAATTATATGGTTTTTTTGGCATCAGCTCTCATGTCTCTTGCTGTTCTATTACTTTAGATGAAAGGAGAAAGAATTAAAAGCAAATTAATGGTGAGACCTTTCAAAGCTATATAATCATATTTTTCAAAAAATGTTTATGCAGTTCAAAACCCTTGACACCTCAAAAATCCTATAACTTTGCCATCCTATAACTTTAGGACATATAACTCAAAGTAGTATGGAAATTTAAAACTTGGGAATGTTTGGCTGAGCCAAACATTCTTGGATGATATTTGCTACAGAACAATTATAATATTTTTCCTCACTCTTCTTAAAAGTACCATTACATTTTTTCTGTATTTGTCAATGAGAGGCAAAGTTTCAAATGTTGAAACTTAAGGAAACTTAGTTCAAGCCAATACATGGGAACTTACTGAATGAAGTTGGACTAGTTTATTCTCTCTGTATGTCTCTCTCTCCCTCTCTCCCTCTCCCTCTCCCTCTCTCCCTCCCTCCCTCCCTCCCTCCCTCCCTCTCTCTCTCTCTCTCTCTCTCTCTCTCTCTCTCTCTCTCTGTGTGTGTGTCTGTCTGTCTGTCTGTCTCTGTGTGTCTATCTGTCTCTCTTACTCTCTCTGTCTCTCTCCACCATCTACATCACAGGTTCATTGGTGGATAAAAGGGAAAAATTACCCCTTGTGTTAGCCATCTTAAACATTTTTCCACTTATGGAAAAAGTGGGATATAAATCCAACAATATTTTGTGGGGGGGGGCATCTTTCTGTCATTTTCCCTCTAAAAGAAACCATAAATGACAACATTTCCAGCAAATGGAATATTGGTATAGTTGCTTTTGTTGCCCTTTGCAATAAGGATAAACCAAGACAAATCCTTTAAAGAAGTCATGGCAATTCGATTGAAGTCCACCCTTATGAACTAGGGAAACACTCCCTATTTAGCATGACATTGTGGCTACAAATAGGATAGATTTTGTGAAATTGGAAACTGTTGGAAAAGATTATCCAGTTGCAGAATCTAAGGGTGTAGAAACCATGCTCCAAAATACATCATAAGGGTTGGTCACTGGGACCCTAAAACAATGTATGCTAATTTAGTTATTTTCCTTTAGTAATTTTTGGCAGCTGCATCTTCAACAACTATACATCAGCAAAGATCTAAGGTAATCCTTGAATTACAACTACAGTCGAGACATGAACTTCCATTGCTAAGCAGTGTGTTTGTTAAGTGGGAAATCATGTCTCCAGCCCCAATTTTACAATTGTTTTGCTCTAGCTGTTAAATGAATTATATGGTTGTTAAGAGAATCCAATAGACTTTGCTGGTTGGAAGCTGGCTGGGAAAGTCAGAGATGGTGATTGTGTGA
Source organism: Protobothrops mucrosquamatus (assembly GCF_001527695.2). NCBI lineage: Eukaryota > Metazoa > Chordata > Lepidosauria > Squamata > Viperidae > Protobothrops > Protobothrops mucrosquamatus. Next base: position 11,994 of record NW_015393820.1, on the reverse strand, counting down.
CTCCAGGATGCTGCAATCATTGTAAATACCTGCCAGTTGCCAAGCACCCAAATTGCAACCACAAGACCATAAGGATTCTACAACAGTTATAAGTATGAGGTCCTGCAATAAGTCACATTTTTATCAGTGGAATAAATAAAGAAGGAAAAAGGAACTAAAATAAAGGAACTAAAAATAAGGAAAACAGGAAAGAAAATGCCAACTAAGTGCCCTTTATTTGGGAACAAAAGTTGAGTAGACAATTTCTATAAATTATAGGCATTAGTCTAGAAATTGCAGCTTTATTTTGGAAACAGTTGTTCAAAATTTATATCTCAAACCTTCACGGTGTCTTGCAAGTTTGACACCTCCAAAGAAGAGGACTGGATTTATTTATTTTTGCCCTCATAGTGTCTTTTGTTGATAGACGCTTATATACTGTCTCAGCATTCCTGCTCTACAGTTCCAAAGAGATCACCAAGTTATTTCCAACCCCTAATTGACTCTGAAAATAGGCTTATTTCCCCACGTCACTTGGAGTAGCAAACTGCATCATTACTAGGACTGAGGTTCTTTGATTGGGGATGTGGACTGTATTGTAATAGACATCAATAAAGGATACGCTAAACTATCGTGAAAACAAAATGTAGTTCATTTTAGTCTGTTCCTGCATTTGATCAACTTAATATTCATTGATCACCATGTTGCTTAATGTGCATTCAATTTTACATAAATGAGATGGTCTGAAGAAAGGTTGCTTTAGGTTAGTCTGAGCAAGTAACTAAAATATGCCTCCCAAAAGTGTATTGTCCCTTATTGGATATAAAGCTGCATTGGTTGATTAACTATTCTGTTTCTGCATTGATAAACCAGCAATGAGGTCTGTAATTTATGGAGATCCCCTGTAGATTCATGTTCCCCTATGCCCATTAGCCATTTCTTAGGCAGACATTTTCACCTAAAAAAAAAAGAAAGAAAATCCTTGAAATTTCCTGTGTCCTGTATTTAACAATTTCACGTGTGTAGAGTTTGTAACAGTCCATTAAGTATCTGGCCACACAAAACTATGAAAGCATAAAAATAAGTCAGCAGCTTAACATCACACCAGCTCAACATGCAAACTTTGAAGCAATAGGGGAGATGTAGATCAGATTTATTGAACTCTTCACGCTCAAAGCTTTTGCTTAAATTGATATTGTTCCAGAGACAAAGACTAGCTATATTACAAAGCCTGTGATATTTTTTTTAGTCTTACTAGAAGCTACATATCAAAATCAGATCTCAGCACCAAACTTAAATATAGCCCCACAGTATGACTGTGGTTTGAAAAAGCTTTCTTTTATACCTATATGATATATATACTTGTACAGTTCTTGTTTTTCACTTTTTTTTGTTACTATGTCTTCCCCAAAGCAAAATCCAGCTGGGAAAACTGAGGATTGCATATATAGTTCTTAAAAGTAATTCTTATGTCCTTGCTGCTTTTTGTGATAAGCCAGGTATGTATCTGCTTGCAATTTGATCTTATTCTTAAAATGTTTCTTCTCCACAAAGCATGGAATCTAAGTATCCTCTGATATCTGCAGGTATCTTCAAAACGTCAGCTTAACTTTAAACCCTTACAAAAACATTGTGGTCATTATTTCTGAGGCAGGCAGGGGGTGGAAAAAATGAATTCTAGCCATCATGCTGTAATAACGGGCAATCAATATTTTGTTAGCTGGAAGGAACAATTGCCAGTTGCACCAGTGACAAAGGAAGCCAAGCCTACTTTCATGCATCACCGTATGCAACCTTGCCATGGTTCATCAAGAATGTGTGTTTCTGGTTCTCTGCAACAGCTACTTCTCAGATAAACAGATCAAAGAAAACAATTCCTTACTTTTTCCTCAGGAATGGCAGAGATTTATCAGCTGCCATATTTGGTGATTTAATTAACAACTCATCTTCTTTATGAACAGGATAGCATGTTGGCTTAGCAGTTTAAATGTTGGGCTTGTTGGCTGGAAAGTTAGCAGCCCAGGTTTGAGACCTGAGTATGATGCAGGGGTGAGCTCCCATCTGTTCCTCAGCTCCTGCCAACCTAGCAGTTTGAAAGCATGCAAATGCAAGTAGATAAATAGGTACCACTTTGGTGGGAAGGTAAGAGTGCTCCATGACATTATACTGGCCACATGACCACAGAAATGTCTTCAGACAGCACTGGCTCAATGGCCTTGAAATGGAGATGAGCACCATCCACTATCATCAGCAATGATTATGGAGTAAAAATCTACAGGGGCTCCGTCTTTATGAACACAACATTTGGACTGTAAAATGTGAGGATCAATATCAGATGGTTTGTCATTCAGAACACAAACAGGTCATGGTTCCATGTCACCCGTCATGAGTCCTCCATTCACACAAGTACTCCATTCATCTTGCCCATACTCAAAGCTGTTCTCCTTCCTTTCATTTACCTCAACTCAGTAGGACAACACAGGCTAGGGCAAAGCAGTAAATGTGCCAGAAAGTTCATATAAGAGGATGAAATTCCTTAAAATGCTAAATATACTTTTCTCAGTTTCCTAACCATAAAAAATAAAATTGACAGAGCAAAGGGCAAAAAGGAAAATATCTACAGGTACTATTGTTCATTGCAGCAGAGAAAGAAAACCTGTTGAGAGACAGAAAGAGAGAGAGAGACAGAGAGACAGAGAGACAAAGAGACAGAGAGACAGAGACAGACAGAGACAGAGACAGAGACAGACAGAGAGACAGAATATATTATTACTTGAATTTAGTGTGTGATGTGTGCGCACCTAAAAATGCTGGTGCCAACTCATCGTTCTGCACATTGCCTTATTTCTGGTATTGGGTTATTACAATCATATCTAAAAGACTCTCTGTAAATATCAGTCATTTACAGTGACATCAATTTCACAGGTGTATTGTTGTTCCCTTTCTTCCTCCCAACCTTACAATGTGGGTAGTCCCTGCACCATCTTTCTTTTTCTAGGCAGCCATACCAACCATCTTCTCAGAAAGCCAGAGTCCATTTGTGGCAATAAAATAAAACAATGGGGCTACCATCTGCAACAGTGTTCCTCAACCTTAGCAATTTTAAAATGTCTACTCCCAGATTTCCCCAGCTAACATGAGTCCCAATGCCCGAACATAAAGTCCACATATCTTAAAGTTGCCAAGGTTGAAAAACATCAGACTAGAGCAGTGGTTCTTAACCTTTTTAATGCCGCGACCCCCAACCGGTCGTAAGTCGAGGACTAAACCGGTCGTAAGTCGAGGACTAAACTGGTCGTAAGTCGAGGACTACCCAACTGGTCATAAGTCGAGGACTTTCCCTGCCCGGGAGTGCTGCGCATGCGTGGTTCCACCCCCTGCGCCAGCCGAGGCGTAGCTGGCAAGCGGCAGAGACGGAGCAGGCCGACCACCAGCTGGCCCAGCTCAAGGGAGGTAAGGCACCCACCGGAAAAGGGGAAAAAAATGGCGGGCAGCCTTGCTTGGCGACCCCCGTGAAATGGTCGATCGACCCCAAATGGGGTCGCGACCCATAGGTTGAGAACCGCTGGACTAGAGATTCATTCTGAGAAGAGCATCTCAAAAGAAAAAAATGAAGCAACTGTTGTTTGGGGACCTTGCCTATAGTGGCCTTGTGATGCCATTGACTGCTCAGCATACCCAATGTTTGATCACATTCCCTTCACTTTCTGGACATCAGGATGCTGTTCACAGCCCTTATCCTGAGGTGCAGTACTTTAGAAAACTAATGCTGTTTATTTACTTAAATTATCAATATTATGACTAATAATAAATGACAATAAATGGATACAGTAATGTGTGTTGTGTTGGAATCTACAGGTAGATGCTGGCTGATTATGTACTAGATAAGGTAATGTGTCTGACTCCCAGCTACTTGGCAAAAGATTCAGCATAAAAGTATCCCTTAATGGACAGCAAGAAACTTCTATTTTATTAGATTTGTTCCAATGCAGCAATCGTCCCAATGTATGCCTCATGTGCCCATCATTTTATAACTGGATCCACAGTGAAGCTGTTGCATACATGAAGTCTCTTGCAAAATAAAATAGATCTCATAAACTTGAAATTTGCCCATGAGTTTCATTGAGCCACATAAAATGAACAAGTAAAAGTTTGCACATCCTCTGATTAGGAAGTCTCTTTGAAGTACATGAGATTTACTGTCAGGAAATTGGGTTTACGATTATTTAGACTTTGTTTACATTTCTTGTGATTATTAATTCTGGGGACATTTTTGAGAACTTTTTTGACCAATTTCAGGTGCTAAATGGGTAAAGATACAGTTTGGTCCAACTCTTACCCTTAGGTTTGCAGACAAGCATTTCAAAATCATTTCTGAAAGGAGGATGAGTTTTGAAAGTAATGTGTGAGGCCCAACTGGTATGATACAAATCTTGCAAAAGCAATATTGGATTGTGGCCTTTGTAATTATAATATATATTCTGTACCATTACCAATGTAATCTTAAAGAAATATGGTATCTTATTAGAATATCTGCTGGCTGAATATTTGGTGTATTATTTAGGTTAAATATGAAAGTGAAACCTGATGTGTATACTTGCTTCAGAAAGTTATGCAAATGCATTGAAAGTGTTTATTGTCAAAACATTTGTGTATTTCATTTGGGATGTTTCTGGCACAAAATAATAATTCTTTAAAAAAAATGAGTTGGCATTCTGGTGACTTCATTATCATATCCATTACTTTCTTCTGGGACACAATGCTTTTTTACCAAAGTGAAGCATTAGATTTCTGAAACAGTGGTTCTCTTATTATGGAACATAATGCTGACCATTAAGAATGGCAAAAGCTTCATTGCTCCGCTCCCACAGAGAGGGCCTCCTTAGGGTGCCGTCGGCCAGACAATGCCGGCTGGCGACCCCCAAGGGGAGAGCCTTCTCTGTGGCAGCTCCTGCCCTCTGGAATGACCTACCCCCCGACCTACGTACAGTTGCGGACCTGCGCCTTTTTCGCCGAGCCCTGAAGGCTCATCTATTCTGTGCGGCCGGCCTGGCGTAGTTTGATTATGTTTTAGTGGGGGTTTTGTATGGGGTATTTTTTAGAGCAGGCCTGTTATTTAATTTGATTTTAGACAGAAATTTGTGTATATTTATTGTGGTTTTTATTATCGCCTGTTCACCGCCCTGAGTCCCGTAAGGGAGATAGGGCGGTATATAAATTCAATAAATAATAATAAAAATAATAATATTGAATTCAGTTTCCCCCTCCAATTAAAAGAAATGTTATTTTCCAGTTTTTGAAAAAAATCATATTTCCCCTCACTTTTATCCCTTGATGTTATTTCCCATATCCTTCAAAACATTTTTTTTTCTTAAGATGTATTTGCTAGTCCTCAGAACTCCCCCTCCTCACCATTACTTCATTTTAAGATTTTTTTTTACTCTAACTTTTAAACTCTATTTCACTAAAAAGAAAATCTCTGTGCAACATCTGTGTTGCAGGGAAATCAGCAGGGATTCTGTAGAACTGGGGAAAAAACTGATAACAGATACTAAAAGTTATCAAGGGCAAAGAATCACTTCTGTATTGTTGCCTGGAAGGATACATACTGTAGGCACATAGTCACCCAGAACTGAGCTCAATGCAAAGGAATCTTTGCATTTTCCTCTTGTCATCTTGAGCATGATATTTGCATTCATTAATTTGCCCTTCAAGCTTCCAAAGAATATTTTATTGCATTAACCAATTTTCCACGTGTTGGAAGTCAGCACCCACCCACCCTCCTAAAGAAGGAAATATTTGGGGGAATATTAAAAAAAGCAGACTCTATTTACCCAAAGGAATAATAGAAAATCTTAGGCAGAAACCACCACTACCCAAGTCTCTCTGCCCCAAGCAGAAACCAGGTCTGTAGAAATACAGATCTGATAATCATTTCAGAAAGGTTGGAGCCAGGAAGCTAGAAGCTGATGAGATTTGGAAGACAAAGACTTCTAAAATCTACATCCCCCACCCAAACTCTAAAAACACGACCTTTAGGACATAATAGGATTAACCCACCACCATCAGAATACCAAAAGGACATGTTCAAAAGCTCAGGTCAAAGTTCATGCCACAGGAACAGGAAACAACTTCAAACACAAAAGCCCAGGAAGGTATAAAAAGCCACCACTCCCAGCTACATGTGGTCAGCTTTCCCAGAGCCACATTTCTGTCTGGCTCTGCTCTTAAATAAACCACAACCTTCTTTCTAAAGCAGTCTCCATTCTGTTTATTCCCTGCTTGGACTGGACCCTGATGAAGATTACTGTCTTTTCAACACCACCATTTTTAATCCTCCATTGTAACAGATTCACAGGTATCTCAAATGTTCTCCACAAATATGGGAGACAATATCTCTAAAAACCATAGAGGATAGGTATTGAATAGTGATGCTGGTTTCACTTACACTTCTCGTTCCCTTCATTTGAGCAGTTTTTAGTACAGGCTAGATAGTTCTTAAACAATCAGTTCCCAAAACAAGAAACAGAAGGAAACTGTATTTCCCATACAAAGACAAACCAACAAACCAACAAACCTTCACATCTCTTTTGCCCTTTTCCATAGAGGATAAAAAGGCACAATACATTTAACACTGGTTGTTATGAACAGAAATCACACTTGGTACATGGCAGTCACTGCAATTCTTTCCTAATGACTTTTTTCTCTCTAAATAAATTTACTTATCCAAGCCCACATATCATTTGAAATGTATTCATACAGTAATTTGTTTGTCTGCTGAGAGATGCCTGGGGTGATATTCATGGTAGCGTTGCTCAAAAGCCTACCTTTCCCCATTTATGAAATTTCTTTTCATTGTCTGTGTATGTGCATGTGTCTCTGTGTATGTGTACGCGTGCACATACACATGTGCGTGCCTTCGATTCAATGTTGATTCCTGGCGACTGCCTGCAGTGTTCTTGGCAAGATTTTGCAAAGTGGTTTTTTCCTTGTCTTCCTAGAAGGATTAAGAGAAAGGAATTGGTTTAGTGCCTAAGGTGGGCCTAGAATCTACCATCTTTCAATTTCTATCCTGGGTCCATTTCTGGGATTCAAGCTTCCCTTTATGAAGAAATGGAGCTGACATTGATGTGTACCTGAGACAGAAATATGTGTTGTTTCCTGAGAGATAGATATAGTATGCCCAATATTTGCCCAAACAAAAATGATTACAGCAAAATAAAGGAAAAGCAGAACTATGTTCCACCAGTTTTCTTCTCATAGGGAGGGCTACTCAGGCCCCGCTGGTGAATAAAAAGACATCAGGATGCTGCTTCTTATTTTTTTAGAAGAACAAAATGATATAAAGCCCCAGAGGGTGAGAAAGCTCTTAATTATTGACAGGAAGGAATATGAAATAATGTGTATCTAGAATATGCCATGGGGTTATCCTTTCAATAATGTTTATCCTTCCCATCCTCCATTGTTCCATGACAGTTGAGATGCTGTAGCCCTAAAAAGAGTCCAAAGAAGAGCAACAAAGATGATAAGGCAGGGGTGTCAAACTTGCAACATCACATGACGTGTCGCGACACATCATGACTTTTTTTTCATTCCCGGGAATAAGGTGGGTGTGGTTTCAGCATGAGGCATCCGGCCTGTAGGCCAGTAGTTTGACACCCCTGTGATAAGGGATCTGGAGGTTAAATTGTATGATGAACAGCTAGGGGAACTAGGTATATTTAACCTAACAAGAGAAAGCTTAGGGGTGACATAGTAGCGGTCTTCCAATACTTGAAGGGATGTCATAGGAAGAGGGGGTCAATTTATTCTCCAAAACACCTGAGGGCAGGGTGAGAAGCAAAGGGTGGAAACTTGTCAGAGGGAGATCCCAAGATAAATGAGGTATACTGTACATCAAAGTTTAATCAAATAATAAAAGAGAGAGTGTGATTCTATCATAATTTAATGTTTCTCATTTGTAAAAATAGCACATCAGTGTGAATTTTAAATAGTTATCCTTTTTAAAGTTAAAGTGCAATTTACTCAATATTGAGCAGGGAAATTTTCCTTAGCTGTACCAGGCCAACTATAACAGAATACAGTTAATACATCATGTATACTTAATGTACAGCACAGTGCAAAAGTGTTAGGCAGTTGTGCAAGATAAAAAAAAGCTGCACCCCTCCCCAGCAATTGAGAAATAATTCCACTATCATTTTAATAAGGCTATAAAATTAGTGAATCACTAGTTTCCATTCTTATGAGTAAAGAGTGCCAGAGACTGGGCAACAAAGTTGTTACAAAGATTGAAGATAAGCAGTTTCATTTGAGCAAAAGGGGGGGGGGGGGAGCTGATAAGGATGAGAGTACACAAGGATGAAGGTACACATATGACTGTCCCTATCTTCATTTTGTAATGCTGGTACTTACAGTAGCTTTTGAAAAGTGTGAATGTCAATTGAACTGATTGACTCTGTGTCTTATTTTAAATGGGGAGAGTTGTAAACACACCCTTTATCAGTATCCTTGAGACTGTTGCAATTTATGGAGGTATACAGTTTGTGAATTAAAGGCAATTCATTATTTTAACAAAAGGTTACAACTCCAGGAAGATATAAATTATGGTAGAAAGTCATGGAATACATTTTGGGGAAATGGTTTAACAATTAAGGTATTGTAGCTAAGTACATTGACTTTTACATTAAACAGGCGACAAAAGCTGAGATGTTCAGAAACCAGTGACCTACACATAAACCAAAAGAACAATAACAATCCTCTCGGCAAGGATGTATTGACTGTTTAAAATATGATTCTATTGTTGTGCTTAGCAGAGCAGAGACTCAAAGGTAACTTTGGAGAAATATGGAAATTACAAAAGTCTGAGAAATGAAGAATTTTTAAGAATAAAACTCAAGCTGACTCAGTGAAGTATAAGAGGGAGAGAAAGGAAAACACAGGTTTCCAACATAACTGTTACAATTTGTTACAAATTGTTAATTACAAGAAGTAACTGTGAGAGAGATTTACTTGACCACCATTTAAACATGAGTCAGCAGTGGGCTACAGCTGCCAAAAAAGCCAACACAGCCCTAAACTGCATCAACGGAGAGAAGGCATCAAAGTGATAGTACCACACTATACTGCACTGTTGACAGCATACTTGGAACACTGCATCCAGTTTTAATCACCAGCAAAAAGATATTGAGACCCTGGAAAGTATACAGAGAAAAGCAACAAAGAGCAACAAAAATGATAAAAAGTCTGAAGCAGACCTGGACATTCTATGGCCTGTGGTAGTAGTTGTGGCAGTGTGGCCATGGTCGTGGCAGCCCTATGAGTTCAGCCCTTCACAATAGTCCCCATTCCCATGTGACCCATTGGGAAAAAATAATTGCCCACCCCTGGTCTGGAGGCTAAATCATGTGATGAATGGTTGAGGGAGCCAGGGATGTTTAACCTATTGAACAAGGATTGGGGGACATACTAACTGTCTTCTCATACTTGAGGGTGTCAAGGTTCCGACTAATGAAACACTTCAAAGAATTTCCAGGCATTGTTTATCCTAAAAGCCTTTATTAACAGTATAAACAGATTGTTGGCACATCATGGATGGGTGCCAAGATCTGAAGTCTCCACCCCAGAGCAGCTATTTTTGCTAGCATTTTCCCTCCCTCTTTTGCTGTCATGAGTCACGTTCTCCAACCAGCCTGAGGGTCAAAGGTTCACTTCCTTCTGAAGCCCATGCAAATTGCTCTCTCTCTACATTTTTTCTTCCCCCTCCCCTTCTCATTTGAGTTAACTCTAAAAGTTCCAGACAGTTCTGCCTATTTTGTCAAAGCAAGAATATTCAATATTAGCAGCATTGACAGAGGGTTTACACAAAGAAGAGGGGATTGACCTATTCTCTAAGGCACAAGAGCACAGGACAAGAAGTAAATGGGTGGAAGCTTGTTAAAGAGAGAGCCAATCTAGAAATAAGAGGTTTTCTGACAATGAGAGCAATTAATGAATGGAATAACTTGTCTTCCGGGGGTTTTCAAGAATAAACTGGACAGCCATTTGACTGCAATGGTAAAGGCTCCTACCCGGAGCAGGTGATTGGACTACTACGGCTACTATAGACTTTATAATTTCTGTTCCAGTTATTCTTGAGGAGTATGTTTCTTGATCCAAGCCTATCACAAAGGGCATATCCCTTATGGCTGGAGTAATGAATATAGGGAAGGGCTATTGGTTGATGCCCATGCATTAATATATAAATTACAAGATTAGATGGAGATTCAATGGTGTTACTTACAGAAATGTAAATAAGAAGGACAAGTAAGAGCCATAATTAGCCCAGCTGCATTTCTGCTGACAAATGATCAATGGTATGCCATCTTGTAGGGTCACAGGAACTTTCTGAAGGTGATCATCTTGGCACTTAATAAATCATGTTTAAAGGTGAAAGGAAGACATTGAAGATAAAACACTATGCAAAAAACTGAGCTCTGGGATACATCTGCACTGTCATATGAAAGTCAAATGCATTTGAGTCAATGCATATCATGCTGCATCTTATTTAAGGGAATTGGAAGTTCTGAATGGACCAATTATACCATATAAACTGGGGATCACATAAACAAAAGGAAGGAAGTGGGGGAAATCACTTTACATTTCTCAAGAGTTGATCACTCAGAACACATTTTGGAGTCATAAAGGAAGCTATAATATAAGCTACTTAATATCAAATATTTTGAAACACTTGAAGTTACCATTCCCACCCAAAGCTGAACACATAATCCAACTGAGCTTTTTCCTAGTTTGAAAATAAAACAGAAAAGAAAGTCCTGGAGGAATATTGGTGAACACAGATGGAGAAGTGAGGTCTTCAGATGTCACTACCCAACTATTAATTGGTTCTGGGCAGTGTACAATAGAAATAACAAAGAAAAAAATACAATATAAAGTGCTATAAAAGAGAACAAGTACCAAAAGTGAGTTTGGCTAACAATACACAAATTCCCAAACGAAGTTGTCAGGGACCACTATAGTCCAAGTCCTGGGAGAGTGAGAGCCACATGGATATCTGGGGGAACCTTATTCCAGAGAGCAAGTACCATGAGAGAGGAAGCATGTTTTCTGGGTCTGAATAGACAACACTTATGAACTAAAGGGATCTGGACTGTCCCAGTCCTATTGGTTCAAACTAGCTGGGCAGACATTGTGAGAAATATCCAGGTTTTATGCCATACAGGGCTTTGTAGGCCATAGCTAGCACCTTGATATGCACCCAGAAGCATCCTTTAACCAATACAGATCAGGAAGTAGGAAGTAGGGGTTCACATGGCTATACAGAGGCATACCCATTACTGTCTTCCATATCGATGCATTCTGGGCCAGTTTAATCTTTTGAGTGGTCTTCAAGGGCAACCTCATGTACAGTTCATTGCATTAGTCAAGCCATGAGATGTCTAGGCCATGAATTATCTGAAGGGCATCCTAGTCCAAGCAAGTCTGCAACTGGTACATCAGATGGATTGTGCAAAGCTCTCCTGGCCACGGCTGCCACCTATTATCCAGCAGAAATTGTGAGTTCAGGAAGAGCTCAAAATTGTGCACCACTCTTGAGTGGGGAAAGTCAAACCCATCTAAGGTTACAGATGGAATATTCCCATATCCAGGTGGCCCTAATAACAACAGTCACTCACACCTGGTAGAATTGAGACAGTTCTTCCCTATCAAGGCCCATATGGTCTCTAAGTACTCAGCAGCCTCATCTGACTGGTCTGGGATTGACAGATATAATTGGATGCCATACTGATGAATGTAAATCCCAAATCTGTGGATGAACTCACCCACAATAATATCACTTCCTTAGGTATTGGTCAGGATGGGAACTGTAGTTCTAGCAGTATCTAATGGATCACATATTCTACATTCCTGATCAATGAAAAATGCAACTGGAGATAGAGATAAGTATATAGCTAAGGGACTATGAACCTTATCTATGCTGTGTGATTGACACATACATGTATTTTTAGTCAGAGGTCA
>NW_015393819.1:0-13323 GCF_001527695.2 Protobothrops mucrosquamatus | reverse complement strand
AAGGAGAAGGAGGAGAAGGAGGAGGGGGAGGAGGAGGGGGAGGAGGAGGAGGAAGAGGAGGAAGAAAGAAAGAAGGAGGAGGAGGAGAAGAAGAAGGAGGAGGAGGAGGAGGAGGAGAAGGAGAAGAAGAAGAAAGAAGGAGGAGGAGAAGAAGAAGGAGGAGGAGGAGGAGGAGAAGAAGAAGAAAGAAGAAAGGAGGAGGAGGAGGAGGAGAAGAAGAAGAAAGAAGAAAGGAGGAGGAGGAGGAGGAGAAGAAGAAAGAAGAAGGAGGAGTAGTAGTAGTAGTAGGAGGAGGAGGAGGAGGAGGAGAAGAAGAAGAAGAAGAAGAAGAAGAAGAAGAAGTATGGAATATGTTCTTTTCCAAAGATAAATAATATATTATGACATGGTGTTCAATCTATATAACGTGAAGACCTGCCCTGCCTGGTCACATGATTAAAATTCAGACTCTTGACACCTGACTCTTATTTACGACGGTTGTGGTCTCCCGGGGTCACGTGATCCCCTTTTGCGAGCTTCTAACAAGCAAAGTCAACAGGGGGAGCCAGATTCCCTGAAAAACCGTGCTACTGACTTCACAACTGCGGTGTGTCAACGCTGCTAACATCGGACGTTTTTGCTTTGACAACAGATGGAGATGCAACTATTTTTTTTCTTATATTTTACTCTTAGAGTTAGAGTTAGATGATGCTGGGGGGAGGAATGTGCACGAGAGTTTAGCTAGACATAACCATACTGGACCTAGCGTGAGAACCAAGGTTATTGAAATAAGAGATGATAAGAATTGGCAGGCTGGAGAACTGGAGGGAGAGCCTGCATTTCAAGCTAACTGGAGAATGTGATTTATGACTGTTAACTGGAGGATGGAATTGTGCTTTGATACTATGTGCTCAAGGGGGGGGGATTCAGATTTTGGCTTCGACTGTGTTAATGCTGGTGCTATGCTACTCAAATAAAGGTTCTTTAAGGTAAACAATGCCTCAAAGTTCTTCAAAGAGTTTCATCTGTCGGAACCATGACATGGTGATTGACGACGGTAAAATGGAGCAAAAAAAAATATATCATTGAACAAATCTTTCATTTGGCAACATAATTTTTGGGCTGAATTGCGGTCGTAAGTTGAGGACTCCCTGTATTACAGAAAAAGCATCCACCCTTCCTGAATTAGCAAGATCGTGGGGCGCTTAACGTGTTTGAGATCACGGATGGCTCCCCACGTTGGCAACCGACAGGAATTGATTTTGTTTCCCACTTTGTGCTCCCAGCGTGTTCTCCCCGTGGTGAGAAATTTATATCCACACCCTGCACAGTTGCCAAGATTCAGCGCTCCTCCATGTTGTGCAGCATTGTTGCCAAACAGCCTCGTGATTTATTTACTCTTTGCTGGACGTATAACCTGCATCTTCCGAGGATTTATTTCGAACATGTAAGCTAGCCAATTGGGGGGAAAAAAAGAATATGATCTAAAAGGAAAAAGGCATTTTTTTTTCCCCCAGTGGTTAAAAAAGAAAGAAAAATGCAAAGGAACAAGTGAAGTTCACCGCAAAGATTCTTATTCAAGCTCTATGCAAGATAGATAATTCGGCTGCTTGAATTATTTCCCAATGGCTGAGATTGTTAAAATGTATGTCAGTTTTTCTCGAAAGTTAGTTTTTAACAGAATGATAGAGTTGGAAGGGACCTTAGAGGTCCTCTAGCAGTCCAAACTGTAAGCAGGAGACCCTGTACCATCTCCTGTTTAATCTCTTCTTGAAAACCTCCCGTGTTAGAGCATCCACAACTTTTGAAGGCAAGTTGTTCCACTGATTAATTGTTCTAACTGTCAGGAAATTTCTCCTTAGTTCTAGGTTGCTTCTCTTTTGATTAGTTTCCATCTGTTGCTTCCTGTCCAACTGATGGTGTAGGGACTCCTTCTTGGGCAGGGGGTTGGACTAGATGATCTACAAGGTCCCTTTCACCTCTGCTATTCTATTCTATTCTATTCCCTATTTTCTATTCTATTCCCGATTTTCTATTCTATTCTATTCTATTCTATTCTATTCTATTCTATTCTATTCCCTATTTTCTATTCTATTCTATTCTATTCTATTCTATTCTATTCTATTCTATTCTATTCTATTCTATTCCCTATTTTCTTTTCTTTTCTATTCTATTCTATTCTATTCTGTAATTCTATTCTATTCTATTCCATTCCATTCTATTCTATTCCCTATTTTCTTTTCTTTTCTTTTCTTTTCTTTTCTATTCTATTCTATTCTATTCCATTCTATTCCCTATTTTCTATTCTATTCTATTCTATTCCATTTCATTCCATTCCACTCTATTCCCTATTTTCTATTCTATTCTATTCTATTCCATTTCATTCCATTCCATATTTTCTATTCTATTCTATTCTATTCTATTCTATTCTATTCTATTCTATTCTATTCTATTCCATATTTTCTATTCTATTCTATTCTATTCTATTCTATTCTATTCTATTCTATTCTATTCTATTCTATTCCCTATTTTCTTTTCTATTCTATTCTATTCTATTCTATTCTATTCTGTAATTCTATTCTATTCTATTCTATTCCTGCCTTCTGGTGCTTTGGAGAATATGTCGCCCCCCTCTTCCTTTTTGGCAGCCCCTCCAATATCGGAAGATGGCTATCACGTCACCCCTAGTCCTTCTAAAAAGAGATGGGTCTCTCTCTCCCTCTCCCACCCACACAGATGGGTCTCTTCCAGCCCCCGGGGTGATTCCCAAGCAAAACGCAATTACTTCCAGTCGGCGGACTTTGCGCTCCGTTGGCGCGGAAAGGCAAGCGGTGGGGAAAGCGGGCTTGCTCAGAACAAATGGCCCTGCCGTTATCTTGAGGCAGCTCCCCTGTGTTAGAGCAAGCACAAGCCACGATAATAACCCCCGATTAGGCAGCAGCCGAGGGACCCGGTTAGCCCCCGAGGGGAGGAGGCGATGCAAAATTTCAGCCCGGGGGGTGAGGACGCGCCCCAGTCTGGCGCTGAACTGCGCAGCGTCCGAGCCAATGGAGCAGACATGTCAGACACAAGGCCCGGGGGCTGGATGCGGCCCGCGAAGTGGTTTCATGTGGCCCGCGAAGCCATCCTGGAAACAGTGAGGGAACGGCCCCTGCTGCCTTGGCCCTGGCCCAGGCCGGCCGGGAGGGAGCCAATGTACAATTTGTGTGCTGCAGCTGCCAAAAAGGCCAACACAGTGCTGGGCTGCATTAACAGAGGGAAAGAATCAAGATCACGTGAAGTGTTAATACCACTTTACAAGGCCTTGGTAAGGCCACACTTGGAATGCTGCATCCAGTTTTGGTCACCGCAATGTAAAAAAAGATGTTGAGACCCTGGAAAGAGTGCAGAGAAGAGCAACAAAGATGATCAGGGGACTGGAGGCTAAAACACACAAGGAACGGTTGCTGGAATTGGGGATGTCTAGTTTAATGAAGAGAAGGACGGGGGGGGGGGGGACATGATAGCAGTCTTCCAGTATCTCAGGGGCTGCCCCAAAGAAGAGGGAGTCAAGCTATTCTCCAAAGCCCCTGAAGGCAGGACAAGAAGCAACGGATGGAAACTCACCAAGGAGAGAAGCAACCTGGAACTAAGGAGGAATTTCCTGACAGTGAGAACAATTAACCAGTGGAATAACCTGCCTCCAGAAGCGGTGAATGCTCCAACACTAGAAGTTTTTAAGAAGAGACTGGACAGCCATTTGTCCGAAATGGTATAGGGTTTCCTGCCTGAGCAGGGGGTTGGACTAGATGACCTCCAAGGTCCCTTCCAACTTTTTTTTTATTATTATTATTATTATTATTGTTGTTGTTGTTGTTGTTGTTGTTGTTGTTGTTATTATTATTATTATTATTATTATTATTATTATTATTATTATTATTATTATTATTATTATTATTTTGTGGTGGCCATCTGTGCTGAAAGGCATTCAGTCTTAGCTCCACAAGGCCATCTGGAAACAGCGAGGAACCGGCCCCTGCCATGTCGGACCTGCCCCTCTGGGTGCATGCTGGGGAAGTGTCACCCTTTGTGAGGAGTGAGGAATGAAGAAATGGACCATCGCCTGGAAGTGGCTAGCAAATGGCTCTCGCCTACTTCACATATCCGGCTTGATGGGCTCTGCCCTGGTCCCACCCCCTTCTGCCAGAGACCCCCAGATCTGTCCCACTCCTGCCCAGGCCCCCACAGGCACCCTTGACGCGAACGATGTAGAGCTGGCCACACCCACCCAGTAGGCCATACCCACTCCATCCACACCCACCCAGTGGGCCGCACCCACCCTGGGCACACCCACCCGGGCCCCCACGGGCAACTGCAATGCTGATGCGGCCCTCAATGAAATTGAGCTTGACACCCCTGCAATGGAGAGACTGGACAGGGTCGCCCTGCTTCTCTGCAGGGACCCCTAAAATCCACACTGCCTCCCCACTCTCCCCTCCCCAGAACCCTTCCATAGTCTGCCGAGCCTGCCGTTGTGGTACTGAGGAGAGGGCGAGAATGACAACCCACAAGGCAGAATGGGGGAACCATACAGTACACCCACGCGTATCAAGAACGGTTGCCGGACTTGGGCATGTCTAGTTTTAGTGAAGAGAAGGACTAGAGGGGGGGGGGACATAAGAGCAGTGTTCCAGTATCTCAGGGGTTGCCCCAAAGAAGAGGCAGTCAAGCTTTTCTCCAAATAGTCCTGAGGGCAGGACAAGAAGCAACGGATGGAAACTAACCAAGGAGAGAAGCAACCTGGAACTAAGGAGAAATTTCCTGACAGTCAGAACAATTAACCAGTGGAACAACCTGCCTCCAGAAGCGGTGAATGCTCCAACACCGGAAGTTTTCAAGAATAGACTGGACAGCCATTTGTCTGAAATGGTATAGGGTTTTCTGCCTGAGCAGGGGGTTGGACTAGATGACCTCCAAGGTCCATTCCAACTCTGTCCTATTCTATTCTATTCTATTCTATTCTATTCTATTCTATTCTATTTCCTATTTCCTACTCTATTTTCTACTCTATTCCATTCCATTCCATATTTTCTATTCTATTCTATTCTGTTCTGTTCTGTTCTGTTCTATTCTATTCTATTTCCTATTTTTTATTCTATTCAATTTGCTATTTGCTATTTGCTATTTGCTATTCTATTCTATTCTATTCTATTCTATTCTATTCTATTCTATTCTATATCCTCTCCTCTCCTCTTCTATTTGTGGGACCTAAAGAAGCACATTAAGCCATAATATGATTTCTTTCTTTGGTCACTGCATGTTATCACCTCATGAGAAGGGATGGTACCACTTACCACCTTGACTTATTTGTAAAAATAAGGGTGGGAGCCAGATGGATGGATGGATGGATGGAGGGAGGGAGGGAGGGAGGGAGGGAGGGAGGGAGGGAGGGAGAGAGAGAGAGAGAGAGAGAGAGAGAGAGAGAGAGAGAGAGAGAGAGAGAGAGAGAGAGAATGGTTTCTAGCACAATCAGCCAGATTGGATCTGGCATTTTTGTCCACCTCTTGACAACTTCCCAAGGACCCAAGACAGGCAAATGTGAATTGGCAACTGGCATGTATTTATGATGGCTGCAGCGCCCCGGGGTCACGTGATCACCATTTATCACTTTCCCAGCTGGCCAGATTTATTTAACTCACTTGTGGAGATTCGCTTAACAGCCGTGGCAAAAAGATCATGAAAGGGGGGGGGGAGTTCCCTTAACGAATGCCTCGCTTTGCAACGGAAATGGCTAAGAACGCCATCACCCCAGACGGCCGTTCTTATCAGCCCACCACCGGGCAGGTGTTTTTGGATGAAACCACGGTCACAGTTTGCTGGCAACGCCGTGGCACCCCGCCGTTTCCCGGGCTTCTATCACCCCACAAAATGGCAAGTGGTAGAAACTTGTTGCTAACATTCCCACTCCAAGGAAAGGAGAGCAGATGCCGGGCGGCTATTTCTGACAGCAACTTGGCACCTTCCTTCCCCTCACCTCCCAGGAAACATCTCAAGACTTGACTCGCTGTCATCGCGCAACTAGTCTGCCCATCTGGCAGGAGAGCAATCAAGCGGGCCTGCGATGCTGGCCGGCGGTATTTTGCATTCGCGCTTTCTCCATCATTCTTGGAGAGCCGGGGGTGGGTGGTGGGGGAAAGGGCGGGGAAAGGAATCTAGGCTAGCTGCCAAATCTTATTTCTGCACACCGCGCCGGTTAAGGAGCTGAGGGCAGGTTGAGGGGCTCACCCGGTTTGACCCCCCGACATCCTGCCGTCTTTGCCTGACTCTTAGCATCTGGTCTGGGAGATGATTTGCCCCGCTCTTCCTCACGGCGGGGGTCAACCCAACATTTTGAATGAGCAATGTGAGAGTAAGGAAGGAGTTCCCAGAACTAGCCTTTGAAGTGGAAGTAGTAGTAGTAGTAGTAGTAGTAATAATAATAATAATAATAATAATAATAATAATAGTGATAGTGATAGTGATAGTGATAGTGATAGTGATAGTAGTAGTAGTAGTAGTAGTAATAATAATAATAATAATAATAATAATAATAATAATAATAATGATAAAGTTGGAAGGGACCTTGGAGGTCATCTAGTCCAACCCCCTGCTCAGGCAGGAAACCCTGGCCTATACCATTTCAGACAAATGGCTGTCCAGTCTCTTCTTAAAAACTTCCAGTGTTGGAGCATTCACCGCTTCTGGAGGCAGGTAGTTCCACTGGTTAATTGTTCTCACTGTCAGGAAGTTTCTCCTTAGTTCTAGGTTGCTTCTCTCCTTGATCAGTTTCCATCTGTTGCTTCTTGTCCTGCCTTCAGGCGTTTTGGAGAATAGCTTGACTCCCTCTTCTTTGGGGCAGCCCCTGAGATATTGGAAGACGGCTATCATGTCCCCTCTCGTCCTTCTCTTCGTTAAACTAGACATGCCCAATTCCAGCAACCGTTCTTCCTATGTTTTAGCCTCCAGTCCCCTGATCATCTTTGTTGCTCTTCTCTGCACTCCTTCTAGAGTCTCAGATTGGATCCTGCCACATTATGCTGGGACCCGAATATCTGCCTTCATTCATTTCTCAGTAGCTTCTCATTAGCAGTCAACGATGTGGCGGGTGTCATTCTAATTGCAATCAGCCCGCATTGTTTCTGTCTCTCTAGCCAGGCTGTTCGGTGCTTGCAGGGCTTCTCTGAACAGCTGTCCCTGAGCCTGTTAGCTGGAGTGGAAACTCCAGCGGGTCCCATAAATGTAATGGATGTCCTCCAGAATTTGGAAGAGGTTAGTTTAGTTCCTCGGAAGGAAAATGGGGATAGCTGGGGGAAATAATTCTTCCTGCGGTGTCTAATTACTTAAAGCTCTTCAAGCCCTGGGGTTTTTTCCAGATTCAGCTGCTCCTCTGCCCCCCACAAAAGTTCTTGCTTCCTTTGCAAAGAATATTGGGAAAAGAGAGGTCGATCCGGAAAATGTCCCGAATGAACCCCAAAGAACCAGAGGGCAGGACGAGAAACAATGGTTGGAAGCTGATCAGAGAGAGAAGCAACCTGGAATTCAGGAGAAACTTCCTGACAGTGAGGACAATTAACCAGTGGAACAGCTGGGCACCAGAAATCGTGGGCGCTCCATCACTGGAGATTTTTAAGAAGAGGCTAGACAGTCACTTGTCTGAGATGGTATAGGTTCTCCTGCTTGAGCAGGGGGCTGGACTAGAAGACCTCCAAGGTCCCTTCCAGCTCTATTCTATTCTATTCTGTTCTGTTCTCTTCTGTTCTGTTCTGTATTCCATTCTATTTTCTATTTTCTATTCTATTCTATTCATATTCTGTTCTATTCTATTCTGTTCTATTCTATTCTGTATTCCATTCTATTTTCTATTTTCTATTCTATTCTATTCTATTCTATTCTATTCTATTCTATTCTATTCTATTCTATTCTATTCTATTCTATTCTATTCTATTCTATTCTATTCTATTTTCATTCCATTCCATATATTCTATTCAATTCAATTCTATTCTATTCTATTCTATTCTATTCTATTCTATTCTATTCTATTCTATTCTATTCTATTCTATTCTATTCTATTCTATTCTAATCATCTTTGTTGCTCTTCTCTGCACTCTTTCTAGAGTCTCAACCTCTTTTTTGCATCATGGTGACCAAAACTGGATGCAGTATTCCAAGTGTGGCCTTACCAAGGCCTTGTAAAGTGGTATTAACATTCACGTGATCTTGATTCTATCCCTCTGTTGATGCAGCCCAGCACTGTGTTGGCTTTTTTGGCAGCTGCAGCCAAGCTGGAGGTAAACCAGTACTCCTGTTGACTCACGAGGGTCCCGTTTCCCAGGTTTCAATCCCTTCCCTGGCTGTTTTTGTGCCTGCTCGTCCAACAATCTTAGTAGCTGCAAAATTGAATGTATGTCCTTGTTCACTGCAATCAACAGTTAAAAAGCCACACACAACTGGGCAGCACATAAATCCAACACACAGAATAGATCAAAGTCCACAATCTGCTGGAGAGAAATCCCCCCAGGATGGGCTTCAGCACAAGTCTGAAAGTTTGGAAGATTAAACTTCTGGTCCCGGTGACTGATCCAGATTGGATCCATGTGGAGAAATGCCGGAGCGCATTATGATTATTCATTGCTTTTTAGATATCAGGAACCACCAGAAATGACAGGTTTTACAGCACTAGTTGAGTTTCCTTCCATTCTTAACGGAAAAGAAATAAATACAAGTTTAAGGACAAAACAAGTTTTTTCCCTGGAGTAAACTGCAAAAATGTGGTTAAAATTTTGGGAAACAAAAGTTACAGTGGAATCCAGATAGATGCGAAATAAGATTTTGAAATTAATTATATGAATCTTTCCCGTAGGAAAAATGCTGTAGTTTCAAATCGTTAAAAAAATAAAGTTGAATGGGGTTTTGAAAGCTCAATACTAGAGGGAACTGGAAGGAATTAAAGACTACAATTAGAGAAGGGCACTTAATTTTGAATTACTCATACAGAGCGGAGCACATTACTTGAGCATTACACCTATTGATGGATATTTTGGAACAATGGACCCAGGAGTTAATTTTAAAAGTATCTGACAATATTGAAAAGATATTATGAAAGAGGAACAGGGTTTTATTGGATAAGACTGAAGCAGATCTGATAATGGATTTTAAAATGACAGGTTAGATAAAAAGACTCCACAGTGGATATTCAAAAGGGGCGATCTGATGTCTCAAAAATTAAAAGGGATATGCAAATAAACTGAAAGAGTGACTTGAATAATTTTATTATACTGGATTTACAAAAGGGACTAGTTACAGTTTTGAGGAACTTTGAGAAAAGGGACAAAGAAAAAAAATTAAGAAATCAAGTCTCTGTAACATGATAGAACACTGATATTTCATCATATAACATCATATTATACAATATAATGTTATTTATATTATGTTAGGAATATTATATAACATTATGCAGCCAGTTTGGTCCAGTGGTGAAGGCACCAGGCTAGAGAGCAAGTGACCATGAGTTCAAATTCCATCTTAGCTATGAACGGCAGCTTTGAGCCAATCACTATGAGACTGGGAGTTCTAGTCCCGCCTTAGGCATGAAAGCCAGCTGGGTGACTTTGGATCAATCACCAGGAGACTGTGAATTCTAGTCCTGCCTTAGGCATGAAAGCCAGCTGGGTGACTTTGGGCCAATCATCAGGAGATTGGGAGTTCTAGTCCCACCTTAGGCATGAAAGTCAGATGGGTGACTTTGGGCCAACCATCAGGAGACTGGGAGTTCTAGTCCAGCCTTAGGCATAAAAGCCAGCTGGGTGACTTTGGGCCAATCACCAGGAGACGGTGAGTTCTAGTCTCGCCTTAGGCATGAAAGCCAGCTGGGTGACTTTGGGCCAATCACCAGGAGACTGGGAGTTCTAGTCCCACCTTAGGCATAAAAGCCAGCTGGGTGACTTTGGGCCAATCACCAGGAGACTGGGAGTTCTAGTCCTGCCTTAGGCATGAAAGCCAGCTGGGTGATTTTGGACCAATCACCAGGAGACTGGGAGTTCTAGTCCCACCTTAGGCATGAAAGCCTAACCCACCTCATAGGGTTGTTTTTTAGACTCAGCCTAACCCACCTCATAGGGTTGTTTTTTCTTGAGAAACTAGGAGTAGGAAGGAATATTAGCCGTTGAGGCCACCTGGAGGTTTAATCTGTGTCCTCAGGGCCACCTGGGTGTGGAGCCTTCTTGGAACTGCTGGAAGGACTGTGTTGTAGATGGGAGATAGATGATCCAAGAAGGCCCCACACCCATTTGCACCACTCAGGTGACCCTGAGGACCCAGGCCTCAACGACTCACTAAAAGGATGCAAATGACCAGCTGTCTGGAAGGAGTATAAATCCTTCCATTCCCCACCATTCAGTCAGAACCTGAAGAAGCTTCTTTGATGAGACGTGAAATGTCTTCAAAGAAAAACAAGTAAATCCAGTTGCCTCCGGAAAAAGCACCTTTGGGACAACTATGACTTGGATGACGGAGAATCTCCATAGACATTCTGACATGAATAAAGCAAGCACCAAGATGGCAGGCCTGGTCCATCTTATTATTATTGCTTCTTGTTCCCGTTATCTCAATGACATCTCGGATGAGAATTGCTTCTGTATTCCCGGAGTGCATTTGTTCCATCATCTTCTGGCAATGCCTAGGTCGGAGCTTTCAGTAACGCGATGTCTGGCCAAATAAACTTCATGAAATCATATTGGAAAACAATACCCAGTCACCTTCATCTTACTTTGGCTCCGTGCAGCTCTGCTTCTAGCGTGTACTCTTTTCAGGAGAGGTATGGAAACAGACGCGAAGATTCTTGGCATCAGGACGAGGGGAACCGGGAAGGTTTGTAGGTTGTCTACAATCTGTGAATTTCACTCAGCCGACGAATGTTCAGGCGTCACATCAAAAATTGCAGACATGTGTAGTGGAATGTCGATGGAGATTCTCAGTCATCCAGGTCAGAGGTCCCCGTTTTTGATTGGCAGATCGGAGAAGGAAGCATTTTATGCACGCGCACGCACTGGCAGAAATGGGGCCGTGAGCACGCGCGTGATGCAAACGGGGCAACGCTAGCACCCACGTGACACTCGCTAGCCCTGCCATGTTTTTGTGCCACGCAGTGGCCCGTTTTCATGCGGCGCAGCACGGTGCCCCATTTTCACCCTGTGTGGTGGCCCGTTTTCATGCTGCGTAGAGCGGTGCCTCATTTTCACCCTGTGCGGTGGCCTGTTGTCATGCTGCGCAGCGCCGTGCCCCATTTTCACCCTGTGTGGTGGCCCATTTTCATGCTACGCAGCGCGGTGCCCCATTTTCACCCTGCACGGTGGCCTGTTTTCATGCTGCATACTGCAGTGCCTCATTTTTACCCTGTGCGATGGCCCGTTTTCATGCTGCGCAGCGTGGTGCCCCATTTTCACCCTGCGCGGTGGCCCGTTTTCATGCTGCACAGCATGGTGCCCCTTTTTCACCCTGCGCGGTGGCCTGTTTTCATACTGCGCAGCGCGTTGCCCCATTTTCACCCTGCGCGGTGGCCCGTTTTCATGCTGCACAGCATGGTGCCCCTTTTTCACCCTGCATGGCAGCCCGTTTTCATGCTGCGCAGCGCGTTGCCACATTTTCACCCTGTGCGGTGGCCTGTTTTCATGCTACACAGTGCAATGCCCCCTTTTCACTCTGGCAGCCCATTTTCATGCTGCGCAGCACGGTGCCCGATTTTCATTCTGCGCGTTGGCCTGTTTTTGCCGTGGCCGCAGCGCTAGCATGAATGCATGCACACATGTGTGCACTGGCCAGCCTATATTGCGGCCTGGTGGACAGCAAGCCACAGCCTGGTAGTGGGCCGCAGCACGCAGGTTGGAGACCCCTGATCCAGGTCACGGTTGTCCCAAAGGTGCTTTTTTCAAGAGGCAACTGGATTTTCTGGTTTTTCTTTGAAGACGTTTCGCTTCTCATCCCAGAAGCTTCTTCAGCTCTAACCGGAGGGTGGGGGAATGGAAGGATTTATATCCTTCTTGGAATAAACCAAGTTTGAAAATTCAGGTAGTCCTTGATCCACGACCACAATTGTGCCCAACATTTCTGTTGCAAAAGTGTCTTTTGCCCCACTTTACGACCTTTCTTGCCACTCTCTTGTTAAGTGGATCACTGCAGTCGATAAGTTAGTCATTAAGTGAACCTGGCTCCCCCCATTGACTTTGCTTGTCAGAAGGTCGCAAAAGGGGATCACATGACTCCGGGGACACAGCAGCGGTCATAAGTATGAACCAGTTGCCAAGCATTTGAATTCTGATCCCGTGATCACGGGGAGGCTGCAAAGGTCGTAACTGTGAAAAACGGTCATAAGTCACAGTTTTCAGTGCTGTCGCAACATTGAACGAACTGTTGTAAATTGAGAACTACCTCTAAAACCACCTTAGAATATAGGGCCAATGAAGTCACTAGAAGTGTGAAGTTATTGTCTAACCAGGTTAGTTATGCTGTGCGAACACAGTCATTGTTTCCTTGTGTCTTCTCAATCTTAGGCTGTAAAATTTGGGGGGGGGGAAAGAATCTTGAAGGCTGGAAAGCACAGCGCACAGCGATGGTGCTAAACCCACCATGCAGCGTGGATTTCCACCCATCATGCTGCGTGGGGGAAAAAAAAATATGGACCCTTTCTCTAAATAGGCAGAAAACAAAGGAGGGAAACTTGTAAGCAAGCAAGTTAAGGAACGAGACGCATCTTTTAGAAGGACGTTGAGCTGACAATCGTTTGGGAAGCGGTGGGAGGACGAGATGGATTGATCATATCTTCCCTTTGAACTGCGCCTCTTTGCAAATGGGATCAATAATTCAAGTCAAATCTATCTGACTTGAACGATTAAGTTTGATCATTCACATCCCACTGACTTGTCAAATGAAATCAGCTTCACTCCTCAAACCTGACCTGAGAATTTGTGACTGGAGGGTCCTCGGTGCTCCCTAAGCTAGCTTGTTTTCTTGTAGACGTTTCGTTACACAAACTAGGTAACATCTTTAGTGCTGATGATGTTACCCAGTTTGGGTAACAAAACGTCTGCAAGAAAACAAGCTAGCTTAGGGAGCACCGAGGACCTCACATTATTATTCCTCCTCCTCCTCCTCCTCCTCCTCCTCCTCCTCCTCCTCCTCTTCCTCCTCCTCCCCACACACCCCACTCCCTTCTAGCATTGATGATGTTACCTAGTTGGGTTATGAAACATCTGCAAGAAAACCACCAAGCTCAGAGACCACCAAGGACCCCACATTATTCCTCCTCCTCCTCCTCCTCCTCCTCCTCCTCCT
>NW_015393818.1:0-13327 GCF_001527695.2 Protobothrops mucrosquamatus | reverse complement strand
TGCCTGAGCAGGGGGTTGGACCAGATGACCTCCAAGGTCCCTTCCAACTTTATTATTATTATCATTATTATCAAAAGAGTTCTACACAAAATAGCAGATCAATCTTTAATTCAAAATCACTCCAGTTGCTGCTTTCTTTATATTAAACATGCAAAAAAATAGTCAGAAGGAGCCAAGCATTTTTTCTTCCTTTCACCAGCTTAGCTGCATACTTTGATATAATATCCTTCTCTGCAAGTATGGAATATGTGCTAAAATTCCCCCTTCTAACTTTCCACATTGTCTTATCTTCTGGGGATCCTCAACATAGTCCATTTTGTCTTTCTTCAGATTCTTTGGTACACTATATAACTATATAAGGGAATATCTATACTCTTGTTACGAGTGTAGTTCACTACTCAATCCTGAAAAACATGACATTGTTATCCTCTACTCACACTAGCTGTCTGTGAATATAACCTTCATTCATGTTTTCCACTTCCATGTTGATGGCAGTGTTTTCCAGCTGTTGGCAGCTTAAACATTACTGCCCAGTGTGTCTGCTGAACAATCCCCTGCAGTTTGATCAGATACTGAACTGATGCAGGAATGCCTTCTACATTGGTCTGTAATCTTTGCTCCTTACTACTACCAATGCTGTGATAGCATAGTGGTTATTACATTGGCCAGCTATGAAATGTGTGTGTGGTTTAAAACTTGGCAAAAATATATTATTATTGTTATTGAGTGGGGTGCAATAGGGTGAAACAATGAAATGGTAAATGGTATACTGGAGAATAGAATAGAATAGAGTAGAGTAGAGTAGAGTAGAGTAGAGTAGAGTAGAGTAGAGTAGAGTAGAGTAGAGTAGAGTAGAGTAGAGTAGAATTAGAGCTAGGTCATTAAAAACTTTGTTGAAGATTTTGAACTATAATATTCTATATACCAGGCAAGTTTTTAGAACCACTACTCTATTGATAGATTCTTGTAAGAGACAATACTAAAATGCATTGTCTCCCAGATGGGAGTTCAGCACCCTAATCAATAACCAAACTGGCTCTCATAGAATTACCACATTTCATGATCTTTAATTTGTTGACTCTATAATTTGATCAATTTTGGACTCAGCTTTTTAGGATGCAATGCACCAGTAAGGTATGGTTTTAGAAAGATGTATGTATGTCCTTCTAAAAGTCATTCTCTACAGTACAACAGAGATAGGAGAATGGAAAACAATAATTGGGACAAAAATAAGATTTATAATTTCATAGATTGTTCAGAAGTAGCAAGTTTTTTTTTTTAAAAAAAGATTTAATTGGAAAATGTAATTCAAAGGAGAATATATGAAAACATTCATAGTTTTTTTTCCATGTAGAAACCATTATTCTGCAGCAATAACTTATGTGATGATATATTTACAGAAATGTTTTAACAATGTGGCTAAGTTCCAAAGTTATAAGCTTGCACCGATGTGTGATCGTTTCTCTGCCTTTGCTGAGCAAAAATCTGAAAATGTTCTTCATTTATTGTACAATCCTTGACAAATTGCCATTCTGAAAATTACAAAATTAAGTGTTGAATGAAAGATCAATACATGGGAACTCTTTATGAAGCCAAATTGTTATTCATTGTCTCCAACAAACAACACACATTCTTCTCCGTAACAAAACAAAGGTATAAATCTGTTGATTGTAATTATCCATAAAATTCTAGATCAAATTAAGATAAAAACACAGCTGTTCGAGTGATAGGAAGGCCATGATGTTAACTAAAATGAACCTCCAAATAAGTAAAATCAATATTTATAGGCATAAAAGCTAAGGATCATAAATTCTGGAAGCAAGGACCCACCATAAGAAATTCCCAGTGGATTGAGACAAGCAATTTTGTCTGGAATTCCATTAATGGGTCTCTCTATTTCTTTTAAATGAAATGTAGACACTGGCCAATGGCAAATAATTGTAGCAATTATAACTCAGAAAATCTAAAGGTCACTTGATTGCTCAAGAGGCTGGAAACTTGATCTCATTCCTGTAAGAGGAGAAGGATCAGATCACCACTATATTTCCCCTTTTTAAATGTGACAGTTACATCTCTTTCAGGAATCAAATTGCAACTATCTGATGTTCCTTTTGTATGGGCTAGCGGTTGGTCTTGCTTCACAGTAAATCAGATCTGCTGTATCTATGCCTTTTTTCTCTCTTCCTTCTGCTCGTCTAAGAGAAATGTTAAGTTATACTGTAGTCAAGGGGAACATTTTCTCCTGAAAGTATGTTGTGCCTAAAAGCACCAAAAGGAATCCTTTTTCTCAGAGGATTAGATTTGGTACAACATTCTTTGTTAGTGCTGAATGCTATCAGGTTCACACAGGGAAACTTAGTAGAAACAGTCTGCAGAAGGGAATATCCTTGCCTTTAGTTATAAATTGTTATATTTTTACATGGCCCGTAAACAGAGCTTCTTTATTCCTGTCATGAAGATTTCTTTCCACCCCAGTGTTTTTTTTTGCTCCTTTCCAAATATTTTAATTTGGGGGGGGGGGGAACAGCTGCATGGTGGCACCACTCCACATTCTTTGCCCAGAGTCTGATGTAAACTAGTGCCAGAACCTTATATGGTCTAGATTCTGATTATGCCTCCTTCTGTCTGACTGCTGCTTTAAGCTATCCTGAAATTTAAAATGCAATAAGGAGGACTTGTTGAAAAGAGCATCTTAAATTAAGACCACTTTATTTTCCAAAAGCTGGAGGATCCCTCTTTTATAGCTACCAAGCTTGGAAAGGCCAGCCAGTGAAAAAATTGGCAAAGTTTTGTAAGAGTAGGGGCTTTCCAAAATCAGATGAATATTGAATATTGAAGTCCCTGACTTATTCTGAAGTCTCTGACTTTTTGGCAGGAAAGAGCATGTTGTGAGTGAACATGCTCTGAGTGCTTTGAATAAGTAGTTCCTTGCCTATTCATAAAAATAGCTGCCAGAATCACAATTGTCCAATCACAGCTTATCAAAAAGTAAACCGATGAGTAGTTTCCTGCCTTTCTCTCTGGTTGCCAAGATGCTCTCTATCATGCCTACCTTATCTTGATTTTTTAAAAAGTTTCTTTGCAGGAGGCATATTTGCAAATAGCGTAAAAGGTAATTATCATTTTTCATTTTCTAAGAATACCTAAGAACAACTGATAAAGAGTCCAAGCGCATTCTTTGAAAAAAAGATTATTTTGAAACGCAGTACTTACATCACCTTATTTTTAAATTGTATTTAAAGTTGAAATAAAACCATATTTTTTGTAAATTTTTTTTTTGAAAAAGTAGACTGTGGCACAGAATCTGCTTGACAGTAGAAAAAGCTGTCCATTATATTTATTTATTTAAATTTATTGTCATTGTATGTGCGTACATAGTATACATATACAACGAAATTTACTTGACACCCAAAAACCAGGTCCCACACACATAATCCCCAGATACACTCCCCCCACCACAATCCCCACCTCTAAAACCACCCAACATCCACACAACAGACCTAGTAATGCTGTCCAACAGTTCACTGATGGTGGCCCTTTATAAGTGTTTTCTTTATTATTTCTTGGGCTTTTCCTATTTTCTCTTGTACTCGAGTCTAATGATGTACGATTTAAAATGTAACCTATTCCAAAATGTAGTCTTTTTTGGAGCTGGGTGACCTTAACAAAAAAAATAAATAACAAATGCATAATAAATATATAAAATAAAAATGTAATTTCACATTTTTAAATTGAAATTCAGTATAAGAGTTTTGAAAAGTTATATTCAAGCACCCACGTATGTTTACTTTGGCTTAACAATGCCACTGTGAAGTAAAGAAAATAGTTATAAATATCATATAAACTGATTTTTATGAGTCAGTGAAATCCACCCTGATATTCAGACTGGTAGTTCTCGACTTATGTCCATTCATGACTCTTTGAAATTACAATGGACTTCAAAAAAAAAAAATACTTATGACTTGTCCTTGAAGTTGCAACTGCTACCTCCCCCCCATACACATATATGGGCAATGATTTGTGACCAGGTCACAATTTATGTCTGGTTGCAGGATTTTGCAGTCACATGAGCATGTTTTGTGATATTTGTTGCCAGTTTCCAGCGTTTTTTCTACTTTCTGACAAAAAAGAAAATGCTCATTACATATGCTGGATTTGTTTAACAACCATGTGATTTGCTTAATGAGCCTGGTGACTCACTTTATAACCATCAGAAAAAAGGTCATAAAACTGCTTCTGGCCACAGGATGCCTCGACATATGACCGCAATGTCTTATCTCTCTAAGTTCGGGCTCCATTGTTATCAAAAGTTGAGGATTCCATCCTTCTGAGGTCAGTAAAACGAGGCCCCAGATTGTTGGGGGCAACATGCTGACTCTGTAAACCACTTAGAGAGGGCTATAAAGCACTGTGAAGTGGTATAAAGGTCTAAGTGCTAAGTGCTATCTCTTATTAGGCTGTTCTGTAAATGCAATTATGTGAATACAATACTTCCAAACTGAACCCATTGCTACAGGCCTTCAAGTCTTGTCTGTTTCCTTGGACAATGATTGATTGCATTTGTGTATCATGCCAAACCTTAGGGCATACCACAACGTATGAAAACAGTCATTGTGACTTGTAAACTAAACACTAGCCACCCAGGTCTTGTGGTTTACTCTGCAAACCATGGTTAAAAGAAATCCATGCTTTACCAGAATGGATGAACCCACCCACTGAGTTAAGACTTTGTGGGATGCTGTGGTATCCATGGGTGGCTTGGTTTTAATTATTAGTTTGATTTTATTGTTCTTCTATCATTGTTGTATTGCATGCTATGGTTTTAAATGTTGTTATATTCTGCCACAGAAAGTATTACTGATGAAGAAAAATTATAGACATTCTGTGCTAAAGCAACACATTTTATTGCCATGTATCTTTTTTTCTATATAGAAATATTTGCAAATATCAGTGAGGAAGAATCACAAGATATAGGGAGGGTAGATTGACCATTTCCTCTTTGGCATTTGGCAAAATGACTGTTTTCAATTTTCTTTTTCACAGGAAGAAAGTTCCCAGTGCAGGAAACTGTAGCATATCTCTGGATATTATAAAACGTCATATGCTGAGATTTAATTGTTAGATTACTTTACATCAGACATGTCAAACACAAGGCCTGGGGGCTGGATGCAGCCCGCGAAGTGGTTTCATGTGGCCCGCGAAGCCATCCTGGAAACAGTGAGGGAACAGCCCCCGCTGCCTTGGCTCTGGTCCAGGCCAGCCGGGAGCCAATGTACAATGTTGTGGTGGCCATCTTGGCACTTGCCCCAGTGGACCATGCCTTGGCATTTGCCCCGGTCCCACCCCCTTCTGTCAGAGACCCACAGATCTGTCCCACTCCTGCCCAGGCCCCCCATAGGCACCCTTGATGCGAATGATGTAGAATTGGCCACGCCCATCCAGTAGACCACACCCACTCCATCCACGCCCACCCATTAGGCTGCACCCACTCTGGCCACACCCACCCGGGCCCCCCAGGGCAACCACAATGCTGATGCGGCCCTCAGTGAAATTGAGTTTGACATCCCTGCTTTACATTGTGTCTTCTTTCATAGGACAGTTTTCCTTGTAAGGCAGAGAAACTAACATTTCATTTGGCTCAAGAAATCTATCTGAAAAATTTCACTCTTCTGCTGAGGAAAGTTAAAATATAAAAACTCAAATTCTTTAAGTTCAACTTTAAAGATTATTTTAAGATAAACGGAAGACGGAGAAAGGATTGTTCATGCTTTGTGTACAGTATATTAATATAATTGTTGTTGTTGTTAATTGCAATGTCGTGTCCGACCCATCGCGACCCCATGGACAACGTTCCTCCAGGTCTTCCTGTCCTCTACCATCTTCTGGAGTCCATTTAAGTTCACGCCTACTGCTTCATACTTCTAAAACAGTACAAACTGTTTGCATATCTTTGTATCATTCTTATCATCTCCCGATTCCATCACTGCTGTTTTGACTGGCTTTGACATAATCTATTAATGAACGATTAGGCTTATTTAGTCAAGTAATATTCTGGATGTGCTTCAACAACTTCATGCAACTCAAGAGATAACAGCAACATTCAAGAACAGAATTGTAATTGCCTTGTATTTCAGCATACAAATGAACACTGAACCAAACTATTCGTTCAAATGGAAACTAGTGTTCTGTATCAAAGATTTCTTCTTTGAATCCTAGGTCTTCCTTCTTTATGTCTTACCGTTGGGTGAATTAAATAATTCTTGTTTTGAATGTCAAAGAAAAAAACCCCCTGTTATTTCAGGAAGTATCACTGAATTATTACTTTATTAAAAAATATGCATCAGTTCAGTCACAGAGTCTTAAAACCACACTAATGTACTCTGTTCAATATTGTTGTGACAAAGGACTTTTTGGCTTTCTCTTTTCTCTTCTTATTCTTGCTCTCAGAAAATTTAAATAAGGAAATTCAGGATATTAAATCATAACATGTAAGTCTGCAGCCTATTATCTAACTTTGTGTTTCATATTTCTATGACATCTAATGTAATATCACTTATGTATTGGTGCCAAATACTGCTAGCTCCTCATAAAAATCACACGCCATTCTCATTATTGTAATATATATACATTTGTTCTCTGCCTACAGTGCATAGAACCATATGCAGAAAACATCTATCAAGATCTACTGGGCCATTTCTGGCCAGATTTTTTTTGTCCTTTTTGGAATTGTCAGCTACTACATAGTACATGATAGCCTGCTGAAGGATTTAAGATCTGGCAATTCATTCAAGCAAGTCAACATGTTAACGAGTTGTGTTTTGCTTTAATTGATTTAAAAAAAAACCAATTACACCTTGCTCAGAGAACCATGAGATAAGGTGCATAAGAAATATTTTAAAAGTGAGAAAGATATACTACGGTTGACTAGAGAACACAGCAGCCAACATTCTGGACTTCATATCTTTTATTCACTATACTGGATTCCCATATTGTATGATGAAGTTATAAACCAAAGTTAAACAAACCATATAACAAAACATTAGATTAGAAACCTACCTGTTCTTTCTGGTATTTTTGATCCCAGAGATTCGATTTTTATTATGCTTAATTTGTTTCTTAGTGTAAACAGCTTTGGGAATTATTTTGATGAAGGAAGAAGACATTTAAAAAAAAATCCCTTCTCACCCAGACGGGTGGTCTATATCTTCCTCTGTCTTGGGTTTCCCACCAGAGGCCTTGGAGTTTGACTATTTTGTGCAGTATCTTGGTTCTTACTAGCACTGCACTCTTGTGGACAGAGAGTTATGACAATGTTTCTGGGCTATGTTGGAGCTACTCTCTCAGCTTAGGAGACACAGTTCCAAGCACCCCAATCACTACTGGGACTATTTGGCCTTTACTTTCCAAAGCTGGAAATTAGTTTCTCCTTTTTAGGCTCTAATATTTCTTAACTTAATTCTTTTAGTCCTTGGAGTCCTAGTGGATGATCAGTGTGTGCAGTGTGAGCCAGCAGTGTGCAGCAGCAACCAAAAAAGCTAATACAGTCCTGGGTTGTATAAACAGAGGCATCGAATCAAGATCACACAAAGTATTAGTAAGACTTTATAAAACCCTAGTAAGACCACACCTGGAATACTGCAACCAATTTTGGTCACCATACTACAATAAAGAAAAGTCCAGAGAAGAGCAACTAAAATGATCCAAGGCCTGGAGACTAAAACATTTGAAGAATGGCTGCAGGACTTGGGTCTAGCTAGTCTAAAGAAAAGAAGAAATAGGGGTGACATGATAGCAGTATTCCAGTATTTGAGGGGCTGCCACAAAGAAGAGGGGGGTCAAATTATTCTTCAAAGCACCAGAAGTCAAGACAAGAAACAATGGTTGGAAACTGACCAAAGAGAGAAGCAACCTGGAATTAAGGAGAAAGTTCCTGACAGTGAGGATAATTAACCAGTGGAACAGTTTGCCTCCAGAACTCATGGGCGCTCCATCCCTGGAGATTTTTAAGAGGAGACTGGACAGTCACTTGTCTGAAATGGTATAGAATAGATTCTCCTGCTTGAGCAGGGGGCTGGATTAGAAGACCTCCAAGGTCTCTTCCAGCTCTGTTATTCTATTCTATTCTATTCTATTCTATTCTATTCTATTCTATTCTATTCTATTCTATTCTATTCTATTCTATTCTATTCCTCCCTCAGGCCCTAATATTTCTTCAGTTTAGTTTATTCTTTCTTTCTGATGCTGTTTTCACTTGGCACTAGGACAACTCACCACAATCAACTTGCCCCAGCCAACTCACCACAGCCATTTTGCCACGGTCAATACTCCCCATAGGACAATTCACCATGGGACAACTCACCGTGGGACAACTTACATAATATCAAAGAAATGCTGAAGTAGAATAACTAAAGAAATGATGGAAAAGGAGGGACAAGATGAAAATGTGAATGACAAGAAATAAAATAATTTTTAAATTATTATAAATCATTAAATAAAACCATTGAATTGTTCGGCGGCAAGTTTTCCTGTGGCGAAATGTCCATGGTGACTTGTCCTGTGGCGAGTTGGCTTTAGAAAGCTGGCCATGGTGAGTTGGCCATGGCGAATTGGCATTAGTGAGTTGGCCACGGCAAGATGGCTGTGGTGAATTGTCCCATTCCACATCAGCAATGTCTTCTGGTACTTGTTTACTACCATGATATCTGGTTGATTGGTCAGTACTTGTGTGTCCATCTGGATCTGGAAGTCAGATATGAAAGATTCTGGTGCTTCGTGCTTGTTCTTGTGCGGCTATGAACTTTGGTTCAATCCTTTCCAGCCACTGGTAGGAACTCCCAATGTCAGCCATCTCAGCTACGTGTTGATGGTCCATGCTGGGTCTTGTCTTGCCATGGCACTTCCTCTGCTTGATCTTCCTCCCATGTTTGCTGACACCCCTGGCATACTCTCAGCAGCTCACCTTTGGATGCCATCTTACTGATGCATTCCTGCATTGTTTTATCTGGATGGTATTTGCAATTCAAGAAGAATTGCTCCAAACCTGGGTTTAAAGTCAATCAGAAAGTCATACTACAGATAAGTGGTCACTCTAAATTTATCTGTGCCGATGTAGCTTCTGGGACAGCCAAGCATTTTGGTTGAGACTTCATAGACCAAACTCTATGAAAATTGGGGGCAGACTTTTTTCTCAAAAAACAATCATATCTGTTGGATTCTGCAGAGTTTAGATGCTTGTATGCATGCTCTCTGTGAATGCTGGGACATGGTTAATGAAAGGTCCTTGAGAATGAGGCCTGGGACTTGCGGTATCTTTCCCAGAGAAGTTAATCCAGGATTGTGGAGGCTGAATTTCTCATACTGATTTGGTATTACTATTCCTCATGGGATCAAATGAAGCATTTTGGACCCGAGGTGAAAGCTCCTTTTCTCAAGCCAGATTTTAATTTATATTTTTCCATTACTCTTATGTCTTTCATGATTCACCACCTGGCTTTTGTGAACTAAGAGTGTTTTGTTTAAAAATAATTATGACTGATGACCTTTGGCATCTTGAATCTAATGTAAAGGAGGCCCTCAAACAGGTGTTTGAATACAGTGGGTCTATTGTATCTCTTTAAAAAGCTATTCATAACCAATAGTG
The DNA here is from genome assembly GCF_001527695.2 of Protobothrops mucrosquamatus. Taxonomy (NCBI): domain Eukaryota; kingdom Metazoa; phylum Chordata; class Lepidosauria; order Squamata; family Viperidae; genus Protobothrops; species Protobothrops mucrosquamatus. Next base: position 3,687 of record NW_015393818.1, on the reverse strand, counting down.
TAAAAGGTACAGTAGAGGCAAAATGTGCTTTATAATCCATGAGTGCTATAAGGAGGCATTTCTATTGGCTGCCTTAACCATCAGGTCAAATACCTGCGCTGCCTTGACCTAGAACACATGATTTAGCATTCCCTCTAACTGCGTATCTCATGTAGGCCAAACTGTTTTTAGAACAACCATGAAGAACATTAGCTATGGAAAGGAGAAGAACAAGAGCCCCCCCCCTCTCTGTGTGTGTGTATGTGTTTTAGGGGGTGGGGAACAAGGAGTCGACTCCATTGTACAAGTTGTGCTAGAGGTCAAATTGCAAATGATGTGCTGTATGCAATTTTGGCAGCCCGGGGAAAAGACAAATACATAATCATAGTGGTATGCAATCTGTGCAGAAGGTTTGAGATCAGATAGGATTACACTGCCAGGATACAAGCAAACCCTAATTTGCAAAACCCACAAAAAGTGAGGTGATTGCTGCATACCTCCCTTGATTTATACATGAAAACAATAATTGCTTCTTTGAAAAATGCCCCGATATTAATTGAACCATCATATCTACATTGTGCAAACACTAACAAAACATCGCTGCCATTCTTTTTTGCTTTCACCCCCTCCCGTCATCTGAAAAAAAAACCCACTTTATAAGGATTTCTTTGTTCCAGTGCCAAGGCTTTGCTATATTGAAGAATAGCTATCTCCTCTCCCATCACTTTCAAGGAGTAAGGTGATACATGCCATAGTTTTTGCTATTTTGTTATTCCCATCCCCATCCCCCTATTCAGATGGGCCTCCAGATGAAATGCCCTGCTGATAACACCCAGATGCTTTTTCGGCAAAACAAGTTCTCCATTTGACAGAAAGGTATGGCAGAACTGGAAATCTGGAGGAAAAAAAAAGAATTCCTCAGGAAGGCCTGATTTTATGGTCTTCTAGATTTCTAACGTTTTCTGCTATAGTCTGCGAACAAAAATATTCTGTCTTTTAATATGTAACAGATAGGAAAGAAGGAAAAAATAAGCTGGCAAACAAATGCTCAAACGGCAGCACCGTTTGAGAAAGATGGGATTATCTGCTATGAATTCAACTATCAAGTCAGAGTTCTTTGATCTTTACTTCAATCAATGAATTATTTAGAAATCAACCAGGAATTCAATGCCATCTTTGTCTTATTCTAAGAGTCTTATTCTAACTCTTTGTGAGTACTGGATTCATACAGAACAGTTTTAATTCAAGAAATGTCTAACACAGAAACTTATTTTGCAATACAAGATGTGCATTGATGGACAGAAACAGAAAATTGCTTGTAGAATTTTTTTGATAAGCAATTAATGTTTGCTATTAGGAAGCTTGTAGAATTAAACCACTGAAACTAGGTCAATGTGATATTTAAACTGCTGTTTTTCATATTTGGGAGTGTTAGATGAGGTTGCACATTTTTATTTAAAAAATCATTTGCGTTATCCCTAAGTTACTCAGAGCCTATAACGCCAACTGGCTGATACCACATTAGCTTTGATATAAATATATAGAGAGAATTAGATGGCACATTTTGAAAAGCTGAGTGGGAGGCTCTTTTTTTTGCTGAGTGGGATAACAATATATTGGGCAACTCTTAAATAATTTAACTGTTTTGCTTCTGCAGTTGGTTCACTTCTGTTCAGGTCATTGCTTTTCACAAGGAGGTTTGCTACATTTACCAACAACCAGTTCCTGAGCAGATAACAGAATTACAGAATGACAGTGCCCACTTTGTACTTATTGTTTCTGGGCTGGCAATGTTGGTCACCTTTTTTGCAATTATGCTTCTGTGAAGACTCTCCTAAGTGAACGGACCGATAGACCCACTGAATTTTGATCAGAGAGGGACCTTATCTTGGAAGACATTTCACTGGAACTGAGGCAGCTAAATGACTTCTATGGATCACAGTAGGAACTGCTGATAGTAAAATGGCTTTTTAGGAACTAGATTACCTTCCCCAAATGATGCCTTTTGGATGCCTAAAATTGCTTCTTCCAGACTGTTCTGCCATAAAGTTGAGGATGCCAGGATGGAGCAGACTAGGCTAGACTTACATTTACATCGGGATCATCAATGGACCCAGCAAATTTCTTGTGACTGTAATTTTATGCCAGTTCCAGAATGGGAAAATAGCACTTTAATTTCCAGAGGGAGAAAGCCCTAAGAAAACCCACACACACACATTCTAATAGCTGCAAAAAGCATCTATCCAAAGGCAAAAAAAAAGAAGGTGGCAAGGTAGTTTATTTTACTTGCAATCTTCCCTGAAGAAATGGGAAGAGGCATTTATACCAGTATATAAACCAGCAAGATATTGCATAGGGATGTGACATACCAAACTGTAAATGTTATGAAGAGCATATTTATATCATGTACTTACGTCCCCTTTTCCTTTTATGTATCTCATGGCCCTGACTTACAGATTTCAGTCTGTCTATTTCCCATCCAGTTACATCACTGCTTAGCAGCAATCCTGTTTGCCATATTATATGTCTTCAGCTCCTGATCCAAGAATTTCCTCTTGTTGCTACTTAGAACAACTTACGAATGTGCAGAGAAGATAGAGGTATACGGTAGGTCTTCCTGAAAAACCATCTTATCTTTCTCTAATTTCTTTCACACATTTCTGCTTCCTCCCCAGCATTTCATTTTCAGCAGACTAAACCAGTATGTTCATCATGTTTTCTCTTAGCCCCACTTAACACTGTTCCTGCTGAATCTCACACATTGTTCTTCATAGCCTTGCATCAAGTCCATAATCTCTGAGTGCTAGTATAAATGTTCAGGTGATTTTTTTTTTAGTTGCATCAAGAGTTTATTTCTGATTTGCAAGACAAAATAGGAATCCAGTAGTATTTTTTTGGATGGTTATTTTACTTCGGAGAACCATGGAGTACTACTTGGCTATGCAAAACACATTTTGAGCAGATATGAAAAGAGGTGCAGACCTTCATTCAGCATTTAATGACAGAACAAGTGAAACAGGATGAAATAAATTACCTAATTGTCGTTACTTAAAAAACAAAACAAAAAAGTTGGAACAATTGTAATATTTTCCTTTCTGATTCTCCCAGGAGCTTACTGTTAATTATAACTCATCTTATTCCAGTGGTGATTTCCTCCAGATGTTAGGGGCTTCAATTCCTCCACCTATTTAGGTATTATAATAATTGAAGTCCAATTCATTTAGCATGTGCCAGATCAGAGAAAACTGCCTTATGCAGAAGACCAATAATTCCGGTGATTTGTTACCTTTACAGTTTGAGAATTCATCCGTTTAAGAAAACCACTTTTGGAAACAGTGCTTTTGAGAAGTGCTTTTTAAAATCTATTGCTCCATCCAGACTATTGAACAGAAATCTCACAGAGAGCCAATGATACCATCACTCCATTTTCACTTGCAACTTCTTATCAATTTTTTTTTTCACAAGAGCTTTCTCTATTCATACTATCGTGTACCTAAAGCATCTGAGAATCAAGAAAAGGAGCATCTTGGTGGTAGGTCCCTGGCTCTAATATTCTTTGATAATAGAGGCTGGTCGATCTCTTTCTGTGGCATCTTTCAGCCAGAACAATATTTTAATCAGAATTTAAGCCTGTGAGGCTGACTCTACTATGTGTATAAGCACTATTTGCATACCATTTTGCTATTTTTGTAATCTATTTTATTTCAC
>NW_015393817.1:11049-13330 GCF_001527695.2 Protobothrops mucrosquamatus | reverse complement strand
AAAAATTAGAAAAAGCATTTTAGTGGGCAGCTTCATGAAAAAATTAAACTTTGTATTTATTTAGAAAAATAAATATCCGTAGTGTTAAGTTTTATTGAGTCTAAAGAGGAGTGATAGGAAAAATAGGGCCACTATCCAATCAACTGGATATTTAGTTCATTACTGCTTAATGGATTATTTATGTGCAACTGGTATAAACGTTATTTATTTATTTATTTATGTATTTATTTATCACCCATTTCACTTCAAAGCATCTTTGGGTGGCTTACAAGGCTTACATGGAATTGGATCCAAACTGGTACTGCTTGTATTTCAGATATGGATGAATGCTTGGTCAATAATGGAGGCTGTCAACATGCTTGTATCAACACAGTGGGTAGCTATGAATGTCGTTGCAATGAAGGATTTTTTCTCAGCGATAATCAGCACACCTGCATTCACCGTTCAGAAGGTATAAGTCTTTTCATTTCTACAAAAACATGCATGAGGCCCTTCCTTTTTTCCCCACCACTCAAAATCAAATTCCTTGAATTATGTTGTAATATGGGATGGTCATACAGTATGTAGAGTTTCTAAAAATGTTAGATGATATGCTGATGATAAAAGGAAAAATTGTAGCCTGCCTCTTGCCTGTTTTTAACTATTACATTATGCGGATACTGTATTGACAGGTATATGTTAGACAATAATTTCCCAGTGATTTGGATAAGCATGGCTAGGAATTCATTTTTGTTGCATTTTGGGAATGGATGCCATTAAAACCAGTCAACATTCTCTGAGTTAGTGGAAGAAAGGATGCAGAATTGGTACCCTATCCTCATTTATACCTTCTGCTTCTTCCATTGGTGAAGGCTCTCTTCCCTTCTTTTTCTCATGCTCGTTTGAAAGGCTTGTTGGAGCAACTGTGGTTTACAGGCTCAAAGCAGGAATTCAGAGAACCTGTACTTAGTGATGGAGCCTTGAAACTTGTCCTCAATGATCATTCTTAAAATACCAGGATAAAAATAACCAGACTTGTTTGGCCCATTTTGTGCTGTGTCACAGCTTGCTTAAATAATCATGTACTACAAGCCATGTTTATAGAAAAGGTCTTTTTAGTCTGAGTAGACTGTACCCTTCTTCAAATTCTCAGATAAGTTGGGGTTTTTTTTAAAGAATGTTTGAAGAGATCATTTTTAGGCATTTCCCTTTGGAGACTAAAGATACTGACTAGGAGATTATAGTGAAACATTTTTGCAAAACTCTTTTCAATTTTAATATTAATTAAAAAGACATAAAATTCACATTTCCTTTTATATTATTATGGGATCACTATGAATCACACTTCATTTATTGGGTTTGATTGATATTTGATCAGAATGCTTTAGAACTCCTTTCTAGATCATTTTCTACATTAGGTTTTTGGAGAGGAATCTTCAGAACACATAAAATTAGCTTGTATTGATAAAACCTATTAGTGATATGGAGGAGCTGTAAATATGTATTTGCAGATGAGGAGGAGGATGAGTTGCAAAATCAAACTTACTATTTATTTGCTATGCACCATTCTCATTCATTTTACAGAAGCCCAAGGTTGTGAGAGAAAATTAGTTTAATTAGTACCATAGTTGTATTATTTACTCCTCATAAAAATGTTATCACTATACAGGTGGTATTTTTTGAATTTCAAAACTTAAGGCCTTTATAGAAATAAGATTAATTGTTCTTCTTTTTTTCTATAATGTTATTTAATTGATATGAAAAAAATTAATTCTTAATTTTACATACCGTATTTTCCGGCGTATAAGACGACTTTCTAAACCCTGAAAATCTTCTCAAAAGTCGGGGGTCGTCTTATACGCCCAGTCGTCTTATACGCCGGAAAATACGGGTATTCAGGCAGGCTTCCAGAGTTCGGCTGGCAGGATGCAGGTAACCCCTCCCCCCGTCCTGCCGCCTCCCACCGCACCGCGCCGCTCCACGTCCCGCGCCTCCGTGTCTCAAGCCTCTGTGTTATGCTTGGGCGGAAGACTTTTTCTTTTACAGATGGGGCGGGTGGGCCTGACATTCGCGCACAGGCAGGACCCCGCCCGCCGAGCCACTGCTTCCCCATCGCCCTCCACGCCAGCCTGCTCCGTCTCCAGACCTCCCAGCTGACGGGCGCAGGTCCGGGGGTCGCCAGCTGACGGGCGCAGGAGTTCGGCGCTGCAGCGGCCTCCGCTTCGCCCTCCGCACCGGCCAAAGCGTTGCCTGACGTTCCGGCCGACGGGCGCAGGTCCGGGGGTCGCCAGCTGACGGGCGT
>NW_015393817.1:5910-9345 GCF_001527695.2 Protobothrops mucrosquamatus | reverse complement strand
TTTTCTTAATGCTTTTTATATGTCTTTTAGCTAACTGATGATCACATGGCATGTTGAACCTTTCAAATGCCACACAACAGAAGAGTTAATAAGACTAATTTGTGATCCTTTGTAATAGAAAAAGACGGACTGACAGGAAAATAGTGATTTGCAGGTTTAATATGGATTTTTGTGTCTTTTGTGTTTCTGGAGGGGCGAAGACATCATTGTATTCCTAGTTTTCTCACTGTGGGAAAGGAGTCAAGGAACCAGTAGAGCAGAATAATCAAAGCAATATAGTAGCTATCCCTTTGTTAGTCAAAGTCACTTTAGAAGAAGTATGTTGGAATGAAAGCATGGCTTATTAAAATGCTGCAGAATTTTCTAAGGACATGATGTCCGTCACAGTTTTTCCTTGGGATAAGGAAAGTAATAGCAAACAAAACTTAATTCACAAATGATAGGACAGCTTGATTTGGAATGCATTATACATTGTTTTAACTACACTGTTTTCAAGCTGGAATGAGGAGCTCCTGATGTACATAATGAATTATGCATCATTATTAGGTAGCCTGTAAATTAGTCCCACATATGTCTGCACCTTTTTGAATGCCCTGTGGATTTAGATGTTTCCTCTCTCCCTCACCCCTTGCTCTGAAGGTTTACTTTAATGGGAAAAGATATTGGAAACTCTTCATTTCCAGAATTCATAGAATCTGTTTCTTTTTTGTTTATGTTCGATCTGAGAGACTTGCTTCTTCTTATATTAAATGGGGATAATTGTTTGCATACTGCAAAATACTAAAAAAAAAGGCAGAGCCATCTCAGATAATTATTTTCCTAATTGGAAGTTCACAGCGAAAACTACACCTACCCCTCAGATTATAAAAATGATTCTATATTGAATATTTATTTATGTGCATTGTTTGACTTAATGGACAGAGGGTAAAATATTTTTTATTTTTTTATTTAAAGCATTTATATAGCCACTCTTCTTATGTCTGTTAGAAAACAAAATATCCCCAAAGAGTTAGAATCTTTAAGTCTCTTTGATTAGATGCCGATAATAAAGAAAAATCTAGACTTTAAGAAATATGTGTTTGCTTGATTGAGTCTGTTGTAAGAAATAAAACAGAATAAGGGATAATTCCATGTGTCTACATATTTAGAATGAATTATTTTCCCTCTTCTTCAGCTAACAATAAATCAGTAACTCTCTTTCCTTGGATAAATGTTGTTTTTAGAAGATGCAGGAAGTTTTTACACATTTCTTAGACTGAGAAAGAACAAGCTGTTTCATTCTTTATATAGTGGGTATGTTTCTCCATGTTTAGCTGATATCAGGATGAATTTCAAGGAGACTTTCTCCCTAATTTTACATTCAGGTTCATGAACCAGTAGCAAGTCTTTTAGAGAAGACCAAACTTTCAGTAAATGAATCTTCCAAAATTAGATATGCTTATCTGGTCCATGTTAAAGACTGGCCATAAAATTACCTATCCACCAAAATCAAGTCTCACTCATATATATACATTTGGTATGTATAGTGACCAGGTTGATATTCTCTAAAAGTTTATTGAACTTCTTGAGTTCTGTTAGCTGTCTGCCCTCTTCAAGAATATATATATTATTAGGAATGAAGTATTTACTGAGGTATGCTATATTTGAAATACATTGAGAATCCATCTTCTGCTTATATATCTTCCAACCCACTTCTCTCAGCTCATCCTATTCCATGAAACATTGTGAAGGTAACACTGATCCACAATTAATTCCCCATTTGTGCCATTTTTCTCTTTACAAACTATAATAGATTTATAAATTTGGTTAAACTTCGATGGAGGTCCTTAATGTTATATTTCTACTCTTGGTATATAAACTTTGTTCCTTTTTTCATATGAGGTAGATTGTCTAAATATCTAAAATCTGTTGCCTGTATTTTAAAAGCTTAGAGAATACTGATACATCCACACTGATTGTTTTGTAGAAGGGGTGAGCTGCATGAATAAGGATCATGGTTGTGCCCATATCTGCAAAGAAGCGCCAAAAGGAGGAGTGGACTGCGAATGCAGACCTGGATTTGAACTGGCCAGGAACCAAAGAGACTGCATTTGTATGCAACATTCTACACATACTTGACTCTTATGTAGCCTCTCTGATCAGAAGGAATTGCTAAGCATCTTTCTTCCCTTATCTGATCATATCTTGGTTTAAAAGATTTTCACTGTTCACTTGGTTTTTGTTCACTTCTGTTTTGCCTTGTGATAATTTTAATGATTATCAGATACGGTAGATGGTATGCATGATTGAAGTGTGCAGTAGATGGCATGCATTAGAGATGTGTTAGACTGCAAATTTTTCTTTGTAGAAGAAATCCCTTCCAAATCTGTTATTCTGTTTTTCTTTCTTTGTAGAATTTTAACTGAATTCAACTAGAGCTTTTGAAATAGAATTCAGTAGCCAAAGATATGTAAAATAACTATTGGTGTCCAATCTTGAATTCAGTATTATGTCTTCTGGTTGACTTTCTCATCAAAGAACTAATCTACAATCTAACCTATCAGAAGTTACTGTACCTCAATTAAGTTAAGCAGCATTATTTTTGAATAGGCAGGAATAGCATTGCCATATTTAATATCCATGTAGTTTAACTGAGAGCATGGGTGTCCACAGAAGGATATCAAAATCTGTAAGATAATGGATATAGTGTCCTAATTGAAGCCCCATATCTTTTATATATGTGTGCAATATCAACAGACATTCAGAGTGGGGGCAAGGGAACGCCTCAACCACAGTGTTATACTCAACACCATGCAGGTTTAAGTGGAAGCTGAAGACTGAAAGAAAGTACTATCTCTAAATATCAGGTTTGATTCTCAAATGAAAATATGCCTGTTACATTACTACAATAACTTGGTTTTCATTGACTCATCAATTTTATACAATATAAATCAGTGGATTTAAAATTTAATGTAGAGTATTAAATAATTAAATAGTTATTTAACTATTAATTAATAATATCAATTATTAATAATATCAATTATCAATTTATCATATGTATACTATAATGTATAGTATAAGAATCACTTCTTATAAGATGGGCAGTCATATACATTTGATAAATTCATAAATACAAAAATTATAATTAATTTAATTGCCTTACATTAATTGTTAAAAGGAAGAATACCAATGTCTGGAATGGTATAGGGTCTCCTGCTTGTGCAGGGGGTTTGACTAGAAGGTCTCTTCCACCTCTGTTAATAATAATAATAATAATAATAATTTAATTTGTACCCCGCCCTTCTCCTCATAGGACTCAGGGCGGCTAACAGCCTCATAAAAACCACAATACAATAATACAATAATATCTATATTAAAAACCGAATTAAAAGAAAATATTTAAGAAGGCCAATCATTAAAATTACCCTTAAAATTACCCTTAAAAAACCCCGCTAA
>NW_015393817.1:0-5735 GCF_001527695.2 Protobothrops mucrosquamatus | reverse complement strand
TACAGTAGTCCAGGCGGGAGGTAACGAGGGCATGAGTGACCGTGCGCAGGGCGTCCCGGTCCAGAAAAGGCCGCAACTGGTGGATCAGGCGTACCCGATAAAACGCCCCCCTGGTCACGGCCGACAATTGATCTTCCAGCGTCAGCCGCGAATCCAGGAGGACCCCCAGATTGCGCACCCTCTCCGAGGGGGCCAAAATGTTATTCTGTTATTCTTTAATTTTGCTGATGCCCTTGCATTTAATAAATGTTGATTTAGGAATTATGTTAAGTTACAAGAATAGATAATTTTTCTGCTAAAGTAGCTCATAGACTTACAACCATATAGGACTCAAAGATGAACATTCAAGGTGGAGAGGTCCTGAGTTCAGAATGATATATACTTTTTAAATACTTCAGAAGTTTAATTGGACCTTTACTTTCCAGTGACTTGCAATCATGGAAATGGAGGCTGCCAGCACAGTTGTGAAGATGCAGAAGATGGGCCTGTCTGTGGATGTCATCCAGAGTACACAGTGCATGCCAATGGAAAAACATGTATTGGTATCTCACTTCTTTTCTGCTACATTATGTGTAGACAAGTTGTAAATAAATACGTAACAGTTTCTGAATGTTTCCTCTCAGTAAAAATATAGATTTCTTTACAGTTTGCTTAAAAATTGCAGAAAATCCAGGTTTGCTTATGAATGAGAAATGTGTTGGATTGAGGTTAGTCACATAACAGCACATGCACATAACAATGGGCTATGATGATGGTCCTGACTAATTAAAATACAAACTTCCATTAAAACAGCTGTACCCAACCTTTCTGGCTCAGTGGTGGCAGCAGCAGGCAGGGGGAGGAGAGGGGCGGGGCTGCTTTCGTGCATACAACCTAATCCCACACATGAACAAATGAAGCTTTGTATGTTCGCCCGCTGGTTGTGTGGTCTGGTTCCCAATGGGCTGTTAACTGGTACCAGTCCATGGCCCGGGGGTTGGGCACCTGAATTAAAATATTCACTTTTAAAATATTAGAGTATCTATTGTATATTCTACTAAAACTCTTATGTCTGTAGCCTTTAATTGGGCAAAATGGTGCATTGTAAGGTAACAATTTTTGAACCAAGGTACCTCAAATGGGCTAACTTATCAATCCATCCAAAATCCAGGGAAATGAAATTTGGAGAAAGTTATGAAATATTTTATGAAATAGAAACCATCATGAAACATGTTGTGACATAATACAAAATGTCATAAACATTCTCCATGGTCAACTTCTAGTGTTTGGCTATGCTATAAAATTCAACTTGGGTTACTTTCAAAGCAGCTACATTTCTGAATATCTCCCTGGAATTTTAAGAACTTTTCCAGTACTTTAGAAGCTCCACTATGGTTGAAAACATTAGAAATGTCATCCTGAATTCTCTTGTCACAACGGTAGAATAAACGTAACTAATATGATTAATAAACTAGGCATTATATATTAGGAATTATATACTGTGTTTCGGCCAAAGATTAGGATGGGGTAAATATTAATTATTTATACTGTAATGCTGTTAACATGATATGTTCTTCAAACATAAATAGTGAATTTGAACCTTGGTGCCTTCACTTGAAGAATTGATAATAGCAATAGCATTTAGGCTTATATACCACTCCATAGCACTTTACAGCACTCTCTGGGTGGTTTACAATGTAAAAGCTTTATTTGCATATTGCCGCCAATAATCTGGGTCCTCATTTTACCAACCTTGGAAGGATGGAAGGCTGAGTCAATCTTGAACCCTGTCATAATCGAACTCAAGTCTGTGGGCAGAGTTTGACTGCAATATGCCCTTTAACCACTGGGCCACCAGGGCTCCTTAAAGCTTAAATACTTAAATTGATTAAAATATCAACATATCAAGAAATCCTCTGTTTGGCCATTATACCATAAATTCATAGAATTTAAAAGTTGGTAGTGATCCTAGAGATCACCTTGTCCAATCACTGCCCAGTGCAGGGATCCAGTAATGTGGCATCCCTAAGAGATGGTTGTCCAGCCTACTGCTGATGAATTCTACAAATAATCAGGCATTGTATCAGGTACTTTATGTAAATTAAACTTGTTGCTTATTTTCTAGACTATAATAGCTGTATGATAAAGGAGATCATCAGTCTTATAAGAGCAGCAGGGGGATTCTAAAAATAGTTGGAAAGAATAATCTGAAAATTTGGGCATGAAAGAACACCAATTTTTTATGGCAGAGAGAAAATAAAACAAGATTGTCAAAGAAGCTGCTCTAAGAAAATATATTTTATAAGCAAAGGGAAACTCGTTATCCCTTAGGAAGGTCTTTGAGTTAAAAAGATATTTACTAGAAAAACACATTCTAGAGATAAAACTGAGCCAGAACAAAACTTATTTTCTACAATCCTTCATTTTTGATGATAATTTCTTTTCTTTTATATAGCGTGTATCAAATAGATATATATGAGCTGGATCACACAGGATTACTTAAATATGGTTTACTTATATCACAACCGGCAGGGTTTACACAGTAGGCTAAGCTATATAGCATGGTTTACAAATCACAAAGGTTGGGTTAAAACAACATGCCAAGTCAAAACCAGGTAAACATGGTCTATTGTGGAGTATAAACCCAAAGGGGGTTAACCTATAATTCAAGCAAAGATAAAGTCTGTCATATGACAGAAAGTGATGAAAATCCCTTTGAAGTTACCAGATAATCTGGTAGATAATTATTTTCTCAACCAAAATGTATTTTCTAGAACATCAGTTTTTACTCTATGCCTGACCATTTGATACTTTTTTTTTAATTTTCCATACCAAGAAAGAATAGAAGCGACCACAGAAATCTCTGAAAACAATGTTACGGCAGGAGCTGATGCAGATAAACGAGTGAAGCGGCGACTGCTTATGGGTAAAGAGATGTTCAGGTCTGATAATTGTTTGTAAGAGATTTCCAAGCTTTGCTGTATGAATAACACGAATAACAATAATTGCTGTAATTACTTTATAGAAACTGAAAATACTTATTCCACCTAATGAAATTAGTGCAATTTCTATATGTTTTCAGTTCAGTGCGGTTAGGCACCAATTGTCCTTGCCACTGCAGAACTTCTCAAGTTCTCTGTTTTTGCCAGTTGTCATGTAATATATTCAGAAAAACTTTTTCATAGAGATACAATGCTATTGTGCTAATTACAGTTGCAGTTTCTCTTTCAAATATGTAGAAGTGTGTAGAGCTAATTCATATTTCTGGAAAAAGGCAATAAACGGTTTTTTAGTTAAACTTTATTAAATTTCTCAAAGAATGAAATTAAGAAAAGAAAAAATGGGAACGAAAAATAAGGAGAGGCAAAGTGCAAGGGATAAATGGAAAAGAGAGAAAGAAAATAAAAAGAGTAATTTCTTATTTTCTTTGATACAATTACAAATATTTTTTTATATTTTCTTCTTTGTAGAAATTTAATAAAATGTCATTTTAAAAAGCAACAAATTATGAAGGATGTTGCAGGAGAAAATTAGTCAGTCAAAATTACTTGATTGTTCCTCATAGTATATAGATATTATCTATATAATTTTCTAAGATTAGATGGGATAATATCTACATTGAATGAGGAACAATCAATATCTACATGCAACGAGGAACACTTGCTGCAGATGAAATCCCAGGATGCCCCAACAAACAAACTGACATGTGGGAAATATATGGACACTTCAGTGAAAAACAGCAGCTTGGGAATGTACTGTAGCTATTGTGGGAAGGTTGAATTCTATGTAAAGAAATCATTGAAGGAAGAACTGAAAATTGCCTACAATAAATTTTTCATTTAACAAGGAAAAGGATGCCCATTAGACCTGAATATCCATTAAATTGGTGATTAGGATGTTATATATATAATAAAAGAATCCTAGTGGTGCATCAGTGAAATTTTATACATATCTAAAATGGCAACCAGATGTCTGTTGCATCCAAAATTTAGTAAACAGAAGCCAGGAAATTGTGAGCTTACTGTGTTGCTTTTAAATGCCTTTATAAATCCATATGATGAAATTAGAGTACTATGTATCATTTTGGTTGGTATAATGTTATCAGAGGCAATATGCTTCTAAATACCAACCATTGAATATCAGTTGCTATGGAATACAGATGGGAAAAGTTAGTCATGTCCAGTTTGTGGAATAGAAACTTAGACCTGATCCAGTACAGATTTTCTCAGATTCCTAAGGAAACCAAACTGAATACTTATCTGTGGGTAATTCTACTTATAGTTAACCTATCTTGATTTTTTTCCCATGTTTAAAGCTGAAGTTATCTGTTGCACAAACGTCTCTGAAGTTCTTGATGCTCTTTGAACTTGGTTTAGAGATCACCAAGAAGTCTAAGATACTCTCTGAAAAAAGTCTTGGATATGCTTGTTTAACATTAGAATTTGATCAGAATTCATTCTGTTGAATAAATAAAATATCTCATTTCAAATTGTGTTCTATTTTTTTCCCCTGCAAATGCCAAATTGTGTTCCTTTTCCTTAGAAACTTGTGCAGTAAATAATGGTGGCTGTGATCGGACTTGTAAGGACACTTCAACAGGCGTCCACTGCAGTTGTCCTATTGGCTTTACTCTTCAGCTTGATGGGAAGACATGCAAAGGTAAAGTTCAGTATTCCTGGCAATGTGCAAGCTAAATATCTACAGAAGATTCTTGCCAAAAATCCCAGAAAAGTGTAATTTTGCTAAGCCAGTAAAAAAAGAAAATCTGAAATAGGAAAGCAGTATACAAGGCATTGCTTTGATTGTTCCTTTGCTGAAATATGTATGTGAAAAGTTCAATTTGTTTTTTGTATTCAGTTCAAGGTTATCATTTCTGTCCTGTACAATGTACAGTGCTAATACAACTCTAGAGCTTAGAGGCGAGAATTTCTGTATGTATCAGACAGAGTCATTTGATTATGTAGGCACAGGACTCTTGTTCATGTTGCAATGTTTGCAAAAGAGATGGTTAAACAGCAACATTATCTTCCCATAGGAAGCAAAATGCCTGTGAATCTGCAAAGGTTATATTTTGTCCTGAAACTACTCAGTATTCTGATTGTTTTATGTCTGTCTGTCTGTCTGTCTGTCTGTCTGTCTGTCTGTCTGTCTGTCTGTCTGTCTGTCTGTCTGTCTGTCTGTCTGTCCGTCCGTCCGTCCGTCCGTTCATCCATCCATCCATCCATACACACACACACACACACACACACACACACAGAAAGAGAGAAAATGAGAATTGTCTATCTCAATTGAAGGGGAAGTTGACTCTGTTTCTCTAAGAGCGAATGCATGGTAGTATGACATAATACCTATTGCAATAGGGTTTCTCCAAAAGCTGTAATGTGAGTTAAACTTACAGAGCAAGTATACCAATTCAAATTTTGTTATAGTCAACAAAATTAATCTGTAATAAGCATTCTTAAACAAACAATAATAAAATAGTAATATACAAAGGGAAGAAGCATTTGAAAGCACGATTGACTCAATTGTTTATGATGAAAGTTTAAAAGAATACAGGTAGTCCTCATTGAACAACCATTCAAAGTTACAATGGCACTGAGGGGGACTTTCTCATAGTTGCTGCTGAGGCAGTGTCCCTATGGTTACATGGTTGTGATGCAGGTGTTCGGCAACTGTCTTGCACTTAACAGTAACCTGCATTTATGTGATCACCATTTGCAACCTTCACTGCAAGCTTCTGACAAGCAAAATCAATG